>NW_027137587.1:1836001-2133441 GCF_001692895.1 Cenococcum geophilum 1.58 | reverse complement strand
GGTTAATGCGTTAGAATATATTAGAATGTATCAGAATAATGAATCTCCGAGACGTATTCCGAAACGGTGTTCCGAGATGTGCTTCGAGATGTGCTTCGAGATGTGCTTCGAGATGTGCTCCGAGACGTGTTCCGGAGATGTGCTTCGAGATGTGCTTCGAGATGTGCTCCGAGACGTGTCCGAGATGTGCTTCGAGATGTGCTTCGAGATGTGCTTCGAGATGTGCTTCGAGATGTGCTTCGAGATGTGCTTCGAGATGTGCTTCGAGATGTGCTTCGAGATGTGCTTCGAGATGTGCTTCGAGATGCATGTCTCCGAGACGTGCTCCGAGACGCGCTTCGAGACGCATGCCTCCGAGACGTGCTTCGAGATGCATCTCCGAGACGTGCTTCGAGACGCGCTCCGAGACGCATGCCTCCGAGACGTGCTTCGAGATGCATCTCCGAGACGTGCTCCGAGACGCGCTCCGAGACGCATGCCTCCGAGACGTGCTTCGAGACGTGCTTCGAGACGTGCTTCGAGACGTGCTTCGAGACGTGCTTCGAGACGTGCTTCGAGATGCATGTCTCCGAGACGTACTCCGAGACGCGCTTCGAGACGCATGCCTCCGAGACGTGCTTCGAGATGCATCTCCGAGACGTGCTCCGAGATGCGCTCCGAGACGCATGCCTCCGAGACGTGCTTCGAGACGTGCTCCGAGACGTGCTCCGAGACGCGCTTCGAGACGCATGCCTCCGAGATGTGCTTCGAGACGGTGCTCCGAGAGACGCGCTTCGAGACGTATGCCTCCGAGATGTGCTTCGAGATGTGCTTCGAGATATGCTTCGAGATGCATGTCTCCGAGACGGTGTTCCGAGACGCGCTTCGAGACGCATGCCTCCGAGATGTGCTTCGAGACGTAGCCCCAGGGGCGATATAAGGGCTATCGCAGATGTGCACAGAGACGGATACATCGGCGGAATAAAAAATGGGAAGGAAGGGAGAATGTAGGAGGGATGGATCCCTCCGTGATCTTGCCGTCGGTCGTCTCCTGGCAACGATCTTGATCTACTGATAGCGAGATCTGGGTCTGCTGGCAGCGGTCTTGGTCTGTTAGCAGCCAGTCTCGGTCTGCTGATAGCGGTCTCGGTCTGTTGACAGCGATCTTGGTCTGTGGCAGCGGGTGTCTTGGTCTGCTGGCAATGGTCTTGGTCTGCTGGCAGCGGTCTCGGTCTGCTGGCAGAGGTCTCAGTCTGCTGACAGCGGTTTGGTCTGCTGGCAGCGGTCTTCGGTCTGCTGGCAGCGGTCTTGGTCTGCTGGCAGCGGTCTTGGTCTGCTGGCAGCGATTCTTGATCTGCTGGCAGCGGTCTTGGTCTGTGGCAAATGGTCTCGGCGTTGCTGGCAATGGTCTCGTCTGCTGGCAATGGTCTTGATCTGCTGGCAGCGATCTTGGTCTGCTTGGCAGCGGTCTTGGGTCTAGCTGTTGCTCTGATCGGTTCGCTGGCGATTGATATTTTTGCTAAGGCTAATTACTAGCTTAGTTCCATCGTGTCTGTCCATAACCATATTGTGTCCCTCTACGACTGCCCATCCGTCTACGACGTCTGTCCACCGCACATATGCTGTCCATTCGTCTACGTCCGGTCGTCTGTCCGTCCGCCGTCTATACGATTGCTGTTCCAGCTAAAACAATCCGTCTACGTACATGCACATCCGTATATCTATAGTCTACGTACGTCCATCCAGACGTAACGTCTGTCCATCACGCCGTCCCTACGTCTGTCCATCATTACGATATATCGCTGTCTATCCATCATGATCCGTCCACCATACGTCAGTCAATCATCTACGTCCATCAGCTCACACTATCCACCTTCACGTACGTCAACCGTATAGTTCGATGACATCACAAATGGGACCATTTATCGTACAATTTCATCCAATCCATCAATCTTGTACGCTATCAATATAATTAATACCCATTACATACATCGCTCCAACCCGATCCAAACTAAAAACGTCATCCTACTACCCAATTATATTAATACTGTCAACGATACGCATCTCAACGAGATTACTAGTTCCACGGCGGTTAGAAAATCTCATCTATTTCTGACCTTAGTGGTAGTGCGATGAATCAAACATAATTCTCATTATAGACATTTTGATTACCTATTATGATAAAACGATAATCTGCGCATCCCTTGAAATAATTTTGATGAAATTTACTCTACCTCAAAGATGAAAATTAATTAAAATCCTCCTTACTCACCGAAATACCAATAATTCATTACTTCCCTTTACATTTCTATCATTCCTTATATATTTAATCCAACGTTGTACGCTATCTACTGACCAGTTCTCAAGCCGTCGGACAACATGCGCGTCCGCGACCGCCAGGCGGCGGGGCAGGCGGGAGAGCGGCGAGCGGAGAGAGGGGAGGTGGTCGGGAGGCGGAGAGAGTGAGCGCGGTGTGGGAGGACGAGGAGCAGCGCGTGGCGCTTTGGGAGGCTAGGTAGGATGTGTAGACGCGGGCGGGGTGCGTGGGCGAGGTGGGGGGGGGGGGGAAGGGGTAACTTTCCGTGGTTAAACGGCTACATATTATTAATGGACGGATATTGTGTGAATCATGATATAATTGGATATGATATTATCATTCCTCCTTCCTCTTCACACCTTCCTGGCCATATATCTAGAAAATACACATACACACAGATTTAACGCGCCTCAAGGGAATTATAACTAGAAATGCTAAGAGAGGATGTTGCGATATAGGCATCAATATCTCACTATGATGGGCAATTTATAGATCATAGCACCTTTCAAGATGCAGAATATTACCGAGAATATCACCATTCGCCTAACTCAGCAATTACCCCGCATGAAAAGTGATGCACGTGTCCCCCATGACATATACTTATCTAGCCAAATGTGGAGAACAGACTATATACTGCGGCGAATTACAAGATGCGCTAACTATTGTGCGGCTGTTCGGAACGCGCGGAGAACGCTGGCCAATACACTCTTAGAATCTCTTGAACCATTAAATAGAAGATATTGAAGTGGTAAGTCAATGGCTAATATACAAGAAGATCAATGTAATAGAGGACCTACATACTGTAAATACTAGTACAGACTTGAACAACCATCATATGATTTATTTTAATGAAATATAAATTAGTGAATTTTCAGATAAATCTCGGTTGAGAAGGAGAACCATCATTCAACCTACTGATTATTTCTTTATAGAGTAACTTAGCAAGTATTACTTAGTAATCTCGTATCGCAAAGGATCAATTAATTTAATAATTTCATCTACCTCTCAATACAAGACGATCGAGATACCATCATATCTATTAAATGAGAGATATTTTTATATATTTTAGCGGATTTGCGATTTCGAGTCAATCCTTTATCTGCGGACAGATATTGAAAATGAGTAATTATTAAATGTAATTCATTATGAGCAATCGAATATATATATATTATACTAACGAATTATCATATTATAATATCTCCTGGATATATAATATCATGAAATATGGCGAACCTATAATTATTGATAATGAAAAATTATATATTCCACAATATATTCACATTTATTATTCATTGCATTATATACATTAATGATATAATAACCGCGATACACAAATATTATTATAATTATTATTATTTTGTTGTAATTAATCTGATTGCATTGGGAGAAAATAAAATTGTGAATAAGATTGATTTCATGATAAATATTTGATCGGATGGAATATTGAAAGATATCGGATATTAATAAGGCTGGAATCAAAATATTCCCCTTTTTGTAATATACACCTTCATACATTATTATGGCTCGAAAATTTGATAATAAATATAATAGCGAATATTATTCACATATTCACCAACTAGATATTATATGGAATAAATCCAATCTTGAGACGAACGTAATCAATCAATGAGGCAATATATCGGCCTTGGCATCAAGAATTGCGCCAGCTCATATACTCCCTTCGTGCTCCGCTTGTATACGTATTCCGTAACAGCGTCCTGACCGTCGCGCCAAGGCCTCATGCGTTACTGTGACTGGAAATCTCCGTACGATAGAAAAAAAAAATCTGTTCAAAGATATCTCAGTTACATCCTACCCGAATCGGATTTGTGGATGTTAAATTAATTGAAAAAAACATTTAGCCTATATGCATGGAACATTATATAGGTACCGAATCATGATTGATATTATTATTCATCTTGAAATATTTGGAGCAACTAATATATTCATTCGCTTCATATTGATCTATTCGGATTTTCGTTCGCTTAAGGATCAATTCCGAAAACAATAAACTGTAATTCATATGTCATATTAACATCCCTTGATTTGATATGCTCAAAATTTCGTTTCTCGACTCTTGAAATTCAGGAAATTAAGATTGATTCAATGGTATCTCTATATCATCCAGAAATGGCACTAGATTTGTAGAGACCGAATCGTGGATGATGCCAGCTCTCGACACAATATTTCGCTCTCGACCCGTTCATAATTACGGATTTATGAAATGGAATATTGGAGTATTATTTCCGAGTTCTGATTTGAACAAGAACTGAATAAATCGGAGAATATACGCGATATGACCGACTTGATGCCGCATAATCCCGTATAAACAGTCGCTGGATGTATCGCGTCCCAATCTGAGCAAAATAATACCGAAAAACGCGAATTATTACATTTCCCTAAATACTGCGTAATGTGTCAAATACATTCGGTTGAATTTTCTCTTTACAACAATCCCGATATCCGAAAAATGGCGGATGTATTTTAATTGACATATAGCTTTACCTTAATTGCATGTCAAGGAATATACAGTTAGCTTTTAAAGTTGTTAAATAGGTTAACTGCGTGTCAAGGAATATGCAGTTAGCTTTTAAAGTTGTCAAGTTAGTTAATTGCGTATTAAGTTAGTTAAATTACATGTCAAGTTGGTNAATTGCGTATTAAGTTGGTTAAATTGCATGTNAAGTTGGTCAATTGCGTATTAAGTTGGTTAAATTGCATGTNAAGTTGGTCAATTGCGTGTCAAGTTGGTCAATTGCGTGTCAAGTTGGTCAAATTGCATGTCAATTACGCGAAACGCGCCACACAAAGTCTACTTGAATCTCATCCTGCGAATATTTTCCCGATGTAAGTTGCCGTAGATTGCCGTAGATTGCGGTTATATAATATAGAGATCGTATATACCCTCTTTACTATATTTATACGTTAATTAACTAGGTCACTAATATAGTGCGTTTTACTTATTCCACTATCTTTAACTCAATTTGGTTTATGTCGATAAGTTACTTAAGGGCTAATAATGGTTTGCTTTTAGTTATAGCGTCTATAGGGTTACTATCTCCGTTAATTTATTTAACTTCCGCTATTTCGCGTCTTTTATATAACTAGCGTAGGCATATAATATTAATTATAAGTCTCTTCTCTTATATAGTTCTTAGTTTAACAAGGCATTTATAAATTAACTTAAAATTAGTATAAAGAATAAGCGAAAGGCTAATATTAAGTTACAATTTAATTATGGCCTTAATTATAGCGCTAATATTAAAACTATAGGCTATAGTATATAATTCGGAGGCTAGTACGCTTCTAGTAATTCTTTTACACTTAACTAAGGACCAGTAGACAATATTCGCCTTATTTAATAAGTCTGCTAGTACTAGGATATATCCAATCTATAATAAAAGGTCTTTATTATTTATAAATAAGGAATTAGTAAATATAAGTAGTTAAAGTATTTTTATATCAAGCTTAATAAAGCTTAAGTGTAACGGAATCCCCCGAGAGGTACATATCCAATGAGATGGTAGGAGGTTTTATCTATGTCCCATCTATGTTCCAGAAGACATAGTCAGACAGGTTAGGGGCGAAAGGTTTTACTAGCGTCTTGGAAGAAACATATAGGAAGCTGGTTCCCCTCTAGAGAAGAACTAGCGATTAGTCTCTAAATAGAAGTGGTTAGAAGCATTTGTCCTTTAATACGTGAAACTTATTCTACCTTTAACTTACCTTTAACTTACCTTTAACTTACCTTCTACTTACCGGTGATACTGTCGATTAGATAATCATACGTTCCGGTTAAGCTGGCCTCTTACATTAAGCCTCTTATTAAGTTCTTAATTTGCCACTAAATTCTCTTATTAAGTAGTTTTGCGTCTTTCTTATTATGTAACGGAGCCTTATAGCAGGAACTACGGTAAACTTGTTAATGGGCTAAGTATATAGGTATTGCAAGTAAGTTAATAACGTAATAATAACTGGTAGAGTGGTTGCCTAATAGATTAACTCTAATTATATTCTAAGAATTACTATAAGNAAGAAACTATCTAGGTAGGGATTAAGGGTCCTTAAATACATAACCGTACTCTTAAGAAAGTTATTACTCTATCTACTCTATCTACTCTATTTGCTTTATTATAGATCTTATAGATTATATAGATTATATAGATTATATTATGTAACTCTACTTACTATTTCTTATTATATAGTTCTACGGGTTCCATCCTAAACTATACTTATATTAACTAACTAGCTTCTTTTAACTCCTCTCTAAGTAGTTATAATATTATACTTAAAGCGTTTATAATATTATCTCCCTCCTTTTTATCTTCGTTCTTAAAGATACCTAGTATCTCTAAATTATTTACTAGAGGTATAATATCCGTCTAATTAATTTAGTTAATATTATTACTTATAATACCTAAAGCACCTTTTTCTTCTTTAACTCTTTATTATATATATATAGTCTCTTCTATATTATTACTTAGTAAAGTAATATTATCTCTATATTCTTATTACGCAAAAGAAGGGTTAGTCTATATTACGTTAGCAGGTCCTTTATTTTAATAACCCTCTTTTTATATAGAGTGCACTAAAGTAAATATTTAATTATTTTATAATATTTGCTTAATTTCTAACGCTAAGTATATATATCCTATAACTCTTAATAGTCTCTAAGTTCCCTAAGTAATTTATTATAGGGTTTTATATTTAATCTGCTACTATAAAGCTTAATAATAAGCTATCCTTAGCGCTACTTGCGGTCTAATATACCTTAGAAGAGTTTATATATATCCTTAAAGCTTAATATCTAGCTTATACTTATCTTTAGCGTTTAAGATATATCTATAAAAAGGTTTATTTAAAGAAATAGAAACTTATTTAATAAGGTTTATAAAAACTTAGTAATAAAAGAATAGATTTTCTTTTAATAGTAAAGGAAATAACTCTAAGTAGTTTAGCAGTTGCTCTTCCTAGGTCCCCCTTAGGTAACTTATTCTTTAGTAATTTCCCTTTATTAATATTACCTAACCTTTTTTCTTTTAATACTTCTATACCTTTCCTATAGCGTTCTTTAGGTTCTCTAGTAGTTCCTAGGTAGTCTTATTATAGCCTATCTACTTTACTTTATACTCTATTTTATTATCTATATCCTTATAACTAACGATCTTTAAAACTTACTATTTATCTTCCTTTTATCCTCTATATATATCTGCTTTATAAACTAATAGCTTAACATTTTTATATACTAGCTCTAGCATTACAATATACTATATAGGGTAGATCTTTATTCTAGCTAGTAGATTTAACTTAAATATAACTAATAAAAAATTTTATATAATTTTAAAAGGTCCTAGTCTAACATAGTCTAACTTCTTACTTAGTTATTAACTCTTAAAATTTTTATAGATAGTAACTATACTTTATCTCCCTCCTTAAGATCTAGTCCCTTAGGATCTCTTAACATTATAATACTTTTTTATTCTTTACTATACTACCTTAGCTATTTCTATAAGGTTCTATATAAAGATTTATTAAACTCTTTATATTCTTTACTTAGCGTATACTATTTATCTTTTTTACTTATATAGCGGATAATAAGGGTCCTTAGCGTTATATCCGTAATTTGCCTTAAATAGTAATCATTACCTATTCCTTTCTTATAGTATTAATATTATATATAAATATTATATAACTAGTAATAGTAATACCTAATTATTTTCTATATATAATTAATATAATACCTTAAATACTATTCTAGTGTCTAATTTAATCTTTCTATTTTAACCGTTCTATCTATAGATAAAGTATATAGTTAAAAGTTACTACTTGAAACTCCTTACTCTGCTAAAAAAATACTTCGCTAAATATACTTACTATAAATCTTAGATCTCGTATTTAATATAATCTGTACTTAGTGCTCTATATCTTATAAATACTTCTTTAATATAGATTCTAGTAATATCTTCTGCCTAATATTTTCTTCTTAAATATGCTAAAAATATCCCTACTTTATAAGGCTTATCTATTATTACTAAAATTTATATTATAATCTTATCTGGGTAATTAGGTCTCTTAACTTTAGTAACTTAATAATAAAGTCCTATAATATAACCTCCTATAGTCTCTCTAGTATTTTAATAGGTTATAGCTTTCTATATAGTTTATACCTCGTTAGTTTATTCCTTTAGTAATCTAGATATTCTTTTATAACTTACCTAGCTAGTTCCTAAATTCCATTAATAATATACTCTTTTTAAAGTCTTAACACTAAGCCTATAGCTCTATTATATCCTTAAGTTAGTCCTTTATAAAATAACTTAATAAACTCTTTTATAATAGCTCTTAGTATATATATTACTTCTTAATTTTTATACTACTTTAAGTCTAAATCCTCTATTTATACGTCTAGGATTTTTTATATTTAATTACGCTTTAATAATTTATAAATCTTCTCTTCTTATATTACTGTAATCTTTAAATAATTATACCTAATTAATCTATCTGTATCCCTTTGTAATAAAGCCCCTAATAGCTTTTTATCGTTTTATAGTTTAGCTTTTCTACTTAGAGTATTTACTTATGTATTCTCTATTCCCTTAATATACTAAATCTTAAAATAATATTCTATAAGCATCTCCGCCTATCTAACCTATATATAATTAAGTTCTTTTATTATTAGGAACCCTACTAAGTTCTTATAATTCGTCTTAACTATAAATAGTTTCTCTATACCTTATAAGAATAATCTCTATTTCTTTAGTACTATAACTATACCTAATAACTTCTTATTATAGATGTTATAGTTTAGTTCTAGTAGTATTATCTTTTAACTATAGTATACTACTAGGTACTATCTATCTTTATATTTTTATAAAAAGCACGCTCCTAGTATATAGTCTAATATATCCATTTTAACTACTATTTCTAATTATAGCTAATAGATTTTAAGAACTAGCTCCTAGGTAAATAACCATTTAACCTTTTTAAATAGTTCCTTTTATTCCTCTTCTTATACCTATAGTTCTTTCTTCTTTATTAATCTTATAAATGGCTTAATATCCTTTAACTATTAAGCTATAAACTTTCTATAGTAGTTACAGAACCCTAAAAATAACCTTAACTATATTATATTTTCTAGTTCTTACCAATTTACTATAACCTTAATCTTCTTTAAATCTATACTAAATTAGCCTAGTTTAATAATAAATCTAATAAAATCTATTTTCCTAGTAAAGAATTTATATTTCTTAATTACTACTAGTATCTATTCTTCTTATAGTCTCTTTAAAACCCATTTAATATATTCTCTATATTCTTCCTTATTTATTAAGTAGATAATAATAATATTAAGGTATACTATAACAAATTTATCCAAGTATTCTCTTAATATATTATTAATACGCTTTTAAAATATTATTAGTATGTTTATAAGCCTAAATTATATAACTAATAGTTTATATAGTCCTTCCTTTAACCTAAAGGCTACCTTTTATTTATTATCTTCCTTAATTCTAATTTAATAGTACGCCTATCTTAGATCTATCTTTATAAAGATTTATATATTACTAATCCTATCTTAGATTTCGCTTATTAAGGGTAAAAAATACCTATCCTTTCTAGTAATGCTATTTAACTATCTATAGTTAATATATAGTCTAAGTTTTCTATTCTTCTTTAGTACGAATAGTACTAGATATCCCGCTAATAACTATAATAGTCTAATATATCCCTTTTAAAGGTTTTCTTAGACAAACTTCTTAAGTACCTATAACTCTTTTTCTATTAACTTATAGGTTAGGTAAAACCTTAAACTTATTTCTAGTTCTAATTCTATCTTATAGTTCTATACTATATAATCTAATAGCTTTTTACTTTTTAGTAACCATAGCTTCTTACTATATTTATAGTATCTCTTTAGTATATAACTTAATCCTTAATTAGTCTCCTTATATATCGCTCTAACTTAATACTATACTAACTTAGTTTATTATTATATCTTATATTATTATATATCTTTAATATTAACCTAACCTATAACCTAATTAATCTTTAGATTATATTCCTATAACTAAGGCATTCCTAATACTATCTTATTATTCCCTAATAGTAATATATTAAAAGACATCTTAACTTATCTTCCTTTAATGGTTATCTAAATAGGTCCTATTTTAAGATTAATAATACCTCCTCTATAGGCTATTAGATCTCCTAAAATTATTACTAATAAATAAGGGTGCTCCTTTTGCCTATATAGTAGTCCTATCCTTTTAACTGCTATTAATAAAATATAGTTTCGTATTACTCCACTATCTACTAATACTTTAAACTATTAATCTTACTAATTAACTTTTAAATTTAGGTATTATTCTTAAATTCCTTTAAGGGTTTAAAGCTCTATTACTAGCTCCCTTTAGTTTTATAAGCCTCTACTTTTCCTAACTATTAGCTACTTAATCCTTATACACTTAACTTACTCTTTAGCCAATATTTAGTCCACTTTTTATCTTTAATATACTATAGATAGGTATTCTCTAAACATTCCTACTATTATTATCTATCTAGGCATTCTTCTATAAGGAATCTTTTTAGTTAAAGTATTAAGTTTTCTAACTCCTAAACTTCTACTAGATACTAGCTATATATATACTTAGTATTTCTATACTATTACTTATCTAGCGCCTAATATATCCTTATAGGGTATTTCCAGTTTTTTATATTATAGATTTTTATAGATTTTATATATATTATCTATATATGCAATCTATAATAGCGTATAGTATACTATATACTTTAGGTTAATTCTTAACTTATCTTTATTCTTAAGTTTAAACCTTTATTACGTTAATTTAAATATTATAACTTTATTTGTAGGTACTAAGACGCATCTCTTACTTCTCTAGTCCTCTAATTATTCCTTTAAATCCTTTAATATTATAATTAAGGCTCCCTTAATATAATTTATCGCTTTTTCCGTAATTAGGTAGTCTTAGATAACTTTTTCGTCTAACTATATATAGAAATCTTCCCACTTATTATTATATCTTTACCTATACCACTTCTAATATAGCTACTAGAGTATATATAGCTTATCTATAAGGAAGTATCTTCTTATTACTACGTTATAACAGCCTTTTATATATTATTCCTTAAACCTAATTAGAATCCCTAAATCCTCTTTATTTTTTAATTTAGTAAGCTACTTAGCTCTTAGTATACCTATTCTTAACCTATTAGTAATTCTTTATATAGGTACTCTGTCCTTTATATAACCTAATATACTAGATTTTATATCTAGTTTCTTTTTTTATTATATAAGGATTTTTGCTCTAAACTTATTTATAGTTTCTTATTGTTTATATCTTATAATTAGATCCTTAAAGTTCTCTTACTTCTTAATTGCTATATTAACTTTTTAATCTTTAGGTTAAATACTATATTCGCCTAGTAAGTCTTTTAAGTCTATATATCTATCTCCTAATTTAACTACTGTTTATACTATAGATTCTTTAATCTATAGCGAAGTCTCTTACTTCTTTTTACGGGTGTCTTTATTCGTACTCTAAATTCTTAACCCCTTAAATTCTTTAACCCTAAGCTTACTTTTTTCTTAAGCTATACTTTAGCCTTAGTCTAACTAGGCTTTACTAGTGTCCTTATCTTATTTTAAGAGTCCTAAATCTCACTTATTTTGTCTTAAGAGTCTTATACCTTTAGGAAACTTTATCCTAAGCTTATTTATATATTACTAAACTAAGCTATTACTCTATTTTATTGGTTTTCGTCTATTATAGGTTCTTAAATATACCTTATCTTATCTTAAGAATCTTAGTTATCTCTTATCTCGTCTTAAAAATCTTAAGCCTTTAGCCTTTTACCTTTATTAAGTAGTAAGCTAGCACTAGCAGTTATTTACTTGCTTAATTATCTCTAAATATTACTCCTTCCGTCTTATAAAGCAATGGATACCGTATCTAACGGTATTATAATACCTATTACTAAACCTTGCTCTATAGCGGTTTTAGTCTCTACCTCTATTATATTATTAAGGTTTAAATACCCCTAGTTAGTTCCTTTACTATCCTTATTACTATTAATTAATAAGTACTTTAACTCTATTATTATTATTACTAATTATTATCTATATATTACTATAATATCTTAATCTAGTTTATAGAGTTAATCTTATTCTTTATTTAACTCTTTAGTTCTTTTAAGTCCTTTTAACTCTAGCTCTTATAGCTAATAGCTTATACTATACTTAGCGTCTTTATAAATTTAGTATGCGTTATTATAATAAAACGCAAAACTTCTAATTAAATACTCTTTTGTTCCTTATAGTATACTATTATCCCTCTATATATATATATTATATACTACTAGTCTAGTTCCCTTTACTACATAATAATTCTAACTACCTCTATAGTCTCTAATAAAACAACCCTATTTTCCGCAATTTATATAAGCTCTATTTTTAAACTATTGCTTTTATTATAGAGTCCGCTTAAATATCTTCTACTACTAAGATCCTTAGTTTAGCCTATACTCCCTAGTCCTATAATTACTTAATTCTTAATTTTTAGGTTTCTATAGTTTCTTACTCCATCTTTTATAGGTTTCTTTAGTACTACTTAAGTCTATTAGCTCTACGCTATACTATATTTTCTAATTTAGCTTAGGTTGTTATATACTTTATATCTTATATAACTATAGAACTCTATCCTAGCCCTTCTTAACCTATTCCCCTTGGTAGATCCTATTATTAATCTTTATTACTTAATCTATTAGTTCCCTTAGGGTATCTATATCTTCTATTAGGATAATTACGTCCTAGACTTTAACCTTAAGTCCCTATTTATACTATGCTATAAGCGCCTTATTATTCCACTTAACTTATATTACTAGCGTTTAGAACTGCGTTATATCTTAATTACTAAAGTTTATTATATAATGTTTTAGAGTTTTCTTTTTACTATAGTTATTACTTTTAAATCTTTAAACATTTATATAAGTCGCTCTATAAATCCGCCCTAGCTTAAGAACATAAACTATACCTCTTAGTTTATAGTTGTTATTCTATTTACTTATATCTCTATAAGGTAAGACTTAAACTATTTAAGTACTCTTTTTAATAAGAATAATCCTATATACGCTACTTAATCCATAGGTATTAGTAGCTTAGCTCCTTTTTATAAAACCTTAAAGTATATTTACGTAAGGAATCCTTTAAACTTTAATTTTTTTCTAAAAATCTCTTAATTAATAGTAGCTTAATCTTTACTGCTTCTATCCTATTAATCCTATTTTTAAGTATCGTATTATCCCCTATTAGTTAATTAACTATCTCTTATAACTATCCTACTGTCATAAGTTATTATAAGTTAGTGTTTACTATACTAGTGTTATTACCTAATCTTAAAGTAGTTGCCACCGTTAATAGCGTTATAGTAACTGCTTTTAGTGGTATATTATTTAACTTATTAAAACCGTAACTATGGTAGTAATTATATAACAAAGCCTTATAGTAGGAACTATGGTAGACTTATTAATAGGCTAGGTATATAGGTATTATAAATAAGTTAATAACGTAATAATAACTAGTAGAGTAGTTGCCTAATAGATTAACTCTAATTATATTTTAAGAATTACTATAAGGAAGGAACTATTTAGGTAGGGACTAAGGGTCCTTAAATACACAACCGTACTCCTAAGAAAGTCGTTGCTCTATCTGCTCTATCTACTCTATTCGCTCTATTATAGATCTTATAGATTATATAGATTACACAGATTACATTACGTGACTTTGCTTACTATTTCTTATTATATGGTTCTACGGGTTCTATCCTGGACCGTGCTTATATTAACTAACTAGCTTCTTCTAACTCCTCTCTAAGTAGTTATAACATTGTACTTAAAGCGTTTGTAACATATTAGGGTTAATTACCTAAGCAGCGTAGGATAAATTAAAAGAAGTTTTAGGCTAGCATACGGACGCAATATAAGCTCCTCTTACTTGTTAGGCGATATATTAGTCCTTAGGTATAAGTACTATACAAATAGTGCCTCTAGAACTAGTTATTGTAGTAGCTTCCTTAATATTAATAAGGGTTAAGTTTTAGCATTAGCGCTCTTATATAAGCGTGATTATATAATCCTGTTATTAGACAATACCTCTGTTGAACTTAATTAGGTATTCCGGTATAAGTTACTTACGTTTTTTAGTTAGGAACTTAGCTTTTTTAATATTCTCCTGTTTTGAAGCTATAAAAACTAAGTTAGCTAGTAAGAGGGTATTATTAGTCTGTAAACCAACTATTCCAAAACTTATAGTATTATTAAGGTAAAGTAGGCAGGGGTTATAAGTGAATTGGCTTATGTTTAGTTCTTTAATATAGTAGTTATAGTAAGTCTTAAACCAATAATTGCCTGCCTTAGGAATACCGTATCCCTTGCAACGTTAGGGTCCTTAGAGTACGTGGTCCGTGCAGAAACACCACAATATTTCTGAGTACGGGCACCAAATTCAGCCAATCTAATTAGTTGGTTCTTATCGATAACCTAAGGACCCAAATTGACGTTGCAAGGGATAAAGGTCTAACGACCTTTAAAATTATGCCTTATAAGACTCTAAGTGCTGTACTAAGTTTAAGAGGTGCTTTAATATAAAAGTCTTGGTTTAGTTTCGTAGTTAATTGTATATAGGCCTATAAAATGTCTCGCAAGTAGAGATATATACTATTATTCTAAGTTATAGCTGTAATGTAAAGAATAAGGCGTTGGCTAACTCGTTAAATTGTAGGTAATTAGGTTAGTACAAGGTCTTTCTTTAGGTTGTTATAGGCCTATATAACTAGTCTTAACTTCTTAAAGGCTTTATTAGTGCTGGGGTTCTTAATCTTATTAATAAATCTAGAGTTAAATACTCTATTGCCTTGTGGTATATCCTTAGGGTTAACTAATTTAAAAACTCCTTTCTTAAGCAATCCCTTAATCTCCTTCTAGCGTAATACTGTAAACTAATTAGGATTTATAAGTTAATTATTATCCTTATCCTATAGATAAATTAAGATATTCACGGTATTTACTTTAATAGAGTACTTACGTAGTTTACCTCTTCCGCGTTTAACGGGTTAAGGTCTAGGCTTAGTTTAAGGTTAAGGTTTAGGCTCGGTTTAAGGTAAAGGTAGTTTAATATTATTATCTTCTAGTTACGTATCTTCTGTAATTTTAGGGTTTACTATATATAGTTTAATAACTGTGCTATAGAAGTTAGTGGGTCCGTAGGGAAGTTATATAGTATAGGTCTTATTTTTAATACTAAGTAGGTTATACGGACCAGACTAGTAGCTAGGTTGGCCCGTAGGTCCTTCTCTCTATACTAATATAGGTAAGTTAAGCGGTAGGTTATAAATCGCGGTTATTTTAGGTCCGTTACGTATATTAAGGGCATCTACTACTTAGCGCTTAACTCTAAGCTTCTTAACTTCTTCTATAGCCTTTTTAAGAGCTACTACTCGTTTTATAACTATAGGATTAGGTACGTTGGATTCCACTATATATAGGTAAGCTCTAAATACTAATAAGGTAGGTATAAGACCATTAGGGCCTATAGAGTCGTTAATTGCTTTAAAAGCTATTTATAAAGCTATATCTTTATTAATATCCGGTAGTTCCGTAATAATAATATGGTATATATAATGGAGGGGGTTATAGTAATGTTTTACTATTCTAACTAAATTATGGGCTTTAATAGGTACGCCTTTTATAACTATTCCGAGTATTATAGCGTATTGTTTAAATTTTTTGCTTATAAAGTTCTTGCTTATATTATATATAATAATATTAGGGGGTCCTAGGTATGTGTTAATCTAGCACATTTATAGTACATTTTATATATACTTAGCGCTAATGCTTTACAGCTATCTACCGGCTTAAAATTATATTCCTTTATTAATAATATATAGTAGAGGTGTGCCATTAATATATATAATATTAACCATAATTAAGTAGTTAAAATTAATATTATTATGTAAGGTAAATCTAAATCTACTAGGCGACTTTCTATGTTTTTAATAATAGTGGTAGTAACGTGTAAGATAGTCTAAAGTCTTACTATTAATGTTATGCCCTAAGCGTTTAAGTATTCGTGCAAGACGCTTAACTAAAGGGTGGCCGAAGCGACGATGTAGTCGTCTTAATTTAATGTTAGTTAAGTAGTAAGGGTTTTAATTAAATAATATAGTTAAGTAGTTNNANAGGNATNTNTTNTAAAGGAGNAATNNATAGCTAAAGNNANNTATAACTNGTACTTCNCTCTAAGGGGTAATTAGTATATTTTTTAGGTTATTAAAGTACACTTATAGTTAATCTATATCTACCAGGTAAAGCAAAAATAGAGTATTAACTTTAATAATATAAAACTTGATTGTGCCAATTAGGGTAGTTACTTTAGTTAATCTAATTAATAAGGTTAATCCGATACCGAATTATACATTAACTATACCTTATATAGTGGTATTAAGTTATATACCAGTATTAAGTCTTTAGAATGCTAGGAATTAACTATATCCTACTATAAATTATTTAGATACTCCTATATCAATTATTATACCTATAAAGTAGTTTATAGTATAGCGGGACGTAAATATGGTTATATTGTAGGTAAAGGGGTCCTAGTTAGTTATAAGAGGTATTATATTATCTATAGTTATAACTAAATAGCTAAAGGCTTTATTAGCTAGGGTAGTAGCTATAGAAGTTACTTTATGCTATTCTATTTGGCTAAAAGAGGTATAGAAGTGGTTAATGTCTAGTTAAGAGTTCTTATCAGTTGCCTTATAATTTGTGTTAATAGTTAGTGCTTAAAAAGCTTCCTTAAGCTCTTCTTCTAAGTTAATATCGTTATCTTTGTAGTCCATAATATATTAATTAAGTCGTTTATTAAATTAGTTGTCGAATTTACTAAACTTATCTCTATTAGCGGTTCTAAACTTAGCTTTAGACTCTTCTTATTCTTCTTAGGTATAGTTCTATAATTAGCAGCCTTCCTTATTATATATAAAGCAACGTAGTTTATAATATAGAGAGAAATANGGGCGGGTGNGGTCNCGGTTATAGTTTNNNTNNTAAGTTNGGTTTTAATATTAGTTATAGTTTTAATACTAATTATAGTTATTCTCCCTTCTAAAGTACTAACGATCTATATAGTAGTAGTAGTAGATTCTTTAATTAACGTCTAATACGGATCCTATCTAGGCCCACACAGACTACTCCGTACATAAGGGGAAAGTAATATTAACAGAAAAAACCCCTTGCTATTAGGGGGGAGGAAAAACCCTATAAGCCACCTCAGTAGGATGAAAAACCCCAAATTACCATGCCTACATAAGCAGCAGCCCTGCGGGCCTACAGCTCGTCCTCCTCCTTAGATATTTCGAACTCCTTAGGAACCACTACTTTCTTCTCTAGCTTATTTAAAGCTAGGGTTCACTACGTCCTAGCTAGGCCTTGCCGATCAATTACTGTGTGCTTATAGTTATGCCCCATATCTTAACCACCCCTATATACTATCTCTTATTAACTATTACCATATACGCCATACCTTCCCCCCCCCTAAGGCCTATCGAAGGCGTAAGGGGGATTCATCCGTTCTACTATCCTAAAACTAAAAGACAAAAGTGGGATGTATATATATGTATCTGGGTATCTTTTATGCCTAGGCCCCAGTCACTAGGCCCTCTCTAAGGGCACCACTCCGTTAAGAGGAGATAAGGAAAACCGTACGGGGTTATCCAGCTGCCGCTTTTAGTAGTATTATAGCAGTACGGCAAGTGACCGCATGCTCCGCGGGCGATCGCCCTAGGGGTTAAGAGGGGCCGTATATTTGCTCGTTCGTTTGTTCGTTTACGTTTACTTATTCATTAATATGAGGTTATTGATGCTTTCTACTGGGGGACAGGGGGTAATATCAAATACTGTGCATCCATGTTGGATCGTACAGGTGCCCTGGATAGGAGAATGTAGTAGTCGTCGTACTGTAGAGAGCCAACAGTAGTGGTTTTCAAGATCTCACCATCTGAAAATTTTTCACCACCGCCCTCAACGCCTACAACCACCACAGGTCCTGTCCGCACGCTATGCGACGTCTCTGCGTTGGCTCTGGATCTGAACTTCGAAGACCAGGTTCGTAGCCGTCACCACGTATAGGTGCAGGGTCCGATTTCGACGGCCTAACGATCTATATAGTAAGCTTAAGTTTAAGCTTACTTTAGGTTCTGTTTTTTATAAGCCGTAATTAAGGACTATAGTTTATTAATAAGGGGGCCTAGTTCTTAAGGTGGGTCTAATACAGCGAATTAGTATACGTAAATTCCCTAGTAAGACGTAATAAGTTTATTAGTTAGGAATAGTGTTGTTTATAGTTCTAGGGTAAGGCTATACTATAGTTAGGAAAGTATATTAATTAATATTTGGAGGCAATCACTAGTTAATTTGTCTATATTCTTATCTATTATCATCCTTAATAAAATTATATTCTATTTACTAAGGTTCTTATATTCTAAGCCAGGGCCTTTAAAGAAATTGCAAAGGTACCTATAAGCGTCTTTAAATAAGAAATTACTAAGTCTACTGTTAAAGTACTAGTTTAAGGCTAGACCTATTAATATAATTAGTAAAGCTTTATTGTAAGCCCCTTATGGAATATTAAATCGGTTATAGATATTATAGAAAATAGTAAGTTTATAATTAAAGCTGCTATTTATACTATTATATTTAAGTTCCTCTATATACATCTTTGCTGCGTTAGAAATCTCTTTACCCTATTTTAGTATAGTTAGCATCTATAGAAGGGGAGCGGTTTAGGGTCGTGGGGTTATATACGGTGAAGGTCCTACTAGTGTTCTTTTAGATAGTAGTAGGGTTATAGTCTAGACACTTAATAGTTGTTATAGTTAAAATAGGGTTATATAAACTGTTAGGTCTTATAATACTTTATAGTTAAGACCGCGCTTAAGTATATTATTAATTTTATTTAACTAAAACCTATTTTTATTTAGCTTATTATATACCTTATCTAAGTTCTCTTAAGTCTAAGAATATTAGCGTTCTTCCTAGGTTAATTTAAATAAGAGTTGCGCATATATTATGCGTTTCTCCTTTATGCGTATATATACTCCTCTGTGTTATAGGAAGATATATATACTTTAAAGGTGCTATATATTTACTTTTAAAAATATATTAACACTAAATGTTTTAAAATTGTCTTAAAAGGAGGATTAAAGTCTATTATCTATTAACTTATACTTATTATATTTCTATAACTTAAATAGTATAAAGTCTATAAGGTCTTTACTAGTTACCATTTATATATTAATCCCGTTCCTCTATTATTCTATTTCTGCCTTTTAGTCTATAGGTATAGCCATCTTAAAAAAAATAAGGAAGATGCGTAGAATAGTTTAGGGGATGGTTTAAGTGGTCGTTTAAGGGATAGTTTAAGTAGTAGTTAGGGTGGTTACGTTCTTAGTGTGGTCGCGTTCTTAACGTGGTTACGTTAACTACTGGTATAGTAGTCTGTCTCTAGTTAAGGTGGAGCATTAGACGTCTTTTAAATCTAGGGTAGATTTAAGGTATTTCCGGGTAAGGTAGAGCGTTAGACATCTTCCAAATCTAGAGTACTTTAATTCTCTTTAACTAAAATAGGGCCTTTGCAAGGTGGAGCGTAAACGTCTTCTAAGTAAGTATATATCTCCTAATCTATACGCGCTTACTAATTAGTATTAGTATAACTTTTATAATGTGTAGAATATATATATTATAATAATATGTACTATGCGGTGTTATAGATAGATGATTAATTCTCTAAGATCTACGCGTCGTAAGAGGTAAGGCTTGTCGCGTGTTCTCCTGTGACCTCTGTTAACCAATTACGATTTTCCATACCCGGCATAGAAAATCGCCATTGGCTCGCTTACCACTAGCGCCTTAGCCGCCCTTACGATGTGTCTAATACTTTTAGCTACAGTAGTAATACTTATTAATTTTAATAAGGGCGTGTACTAAGATATTTCCTAGTATATAAATACTTATATATGTGAGAATAAATAAAGTATTTTCCGTAATATCTGTATTACGCGCTATAAACCAATTCTTTTATATAAATTTTTACTAATTTATTATCTATATAAAATATAAAATATTTTATACGTTAGCTAAGTAGTAGAGTTTTTTTCTCTACTTCTTTTTTATTAAATTTATAATCTATATATTACTTAACTTCTTTGGTACTGCGTAGGGTTTATAAATTAATTACTTTCTCCCCTTTTTAATTAATAATAATACTAAATTAGACGATTAAGATAATTCTATACTATAAGAGCCTCTAGCTAGTTAAAACTATATATATATATTTCCTATTAATGGGATAATCCAGTAGTTTAATTAACTATATTAACTCTAGTAGAGCTTAAACTATACCCTAGTTAATAAGCTTAAATATTAATTTTACTAGCTATAAGCTAACTATAGAGGCAGTAAAGCCGGATTAGTAGGATATATTAAAAAGAGCTTTATATTTAATTAAATCTAATATAGAAATAGAGCCTCCGGAGCCTTTACTACTAACTATTTTACTTATCTTTTTAAGCCCCTATAGGTATATAGGATGAATTTAGCTATATTTAAATACTATATTAGGTAAATTAAGGCTAAAATTTAATTAGGTAATATTAATATTTATATATAGGGGGGTGCTGCTAAAAAACCGCAATAAAATACCATAAAGTTTATACTAATTTCCTAATCGGGACAGCTAGTTGACAGCTTGACAGTCAGCGTACGTTATCCAACAGTCAGCGGACAGCGAGCGATCCAATTGACGCAGTCAGTCAGCTATTTTTCTCGAGCTCGCAGCTAAGCTGACTGTTGGACACACTGAAAGAGTCAATAATAATAATAATAATAATAATAATATATATTCAATCACCCGATAACGTGAGCGATAGGGTTATGACGGTCGGCATAGTTATGACGGTTTGGAACATCAAAACTGCGCACAAACGAAATTTGTTAAGAACTTCCATAACTATACCGACTGTCATAACCCTATCACTCACGTTCGTTGTTTGCTATAATTACTTATGTACGGTTGGTGGCGACTAAGTGAGATTAGATGCGCGTACTGAATTTAAAATTTTGGAGCGCTCGCCAAAGGGTGGTGCACTCGCTAAAAGGGGCAGTATTTTGGTGTTCCAAACCATTCTCGCAGTAAGCCCAATTAGGAAGGCGGTAGTAGCCGACCGTCATAACTATGCCGACCGTCATAACCCTATCGCTCACGTTATATATACGCGTTAAATTGAAGAAGTTGGACGATATTTGATAAAGTGGATGATTTAATGATTCGAGGGGAACAAGGGCAACCCCCCTGGACAGGAAACGGCCTGACTTGTCTCCAAAACTCACAGAATTACGCATTCCTAAACACACAGGTACCGCATCCCCTAGCTGCAGTGATGCAACTGGTTTAGTTCATTATTTAGTCTAGTTCGGTTTTCTAATAATTAAATCCTTAACCGGTTCGGAGCTTTAATTGGCTTAATCTAGATTAGTTTTAAAGCTTTAGCGGTAACTAAGTAACTAATAAAACTAGATCTAGATTAATATAGAACCTTAGTAGTAAGGATTTAGGTAGGGGCAAACGCCACTATAGAGAGCTAATCCTATTAAATCCATTATAATTCGCTATATAATTATTAAGCCGTATACTAAGGATCGTTTTATAGTATAGCAATATCTAATTAATCCGCTAAAGCTTTATAGATAAGCGGATTAATCCGTGGTGGTTAATCCTCGCCCTTATTACGTCACCCTTATTACTGCCCTTATCGCGTTATCCTTACTACTGCCCTCATCGCGTCATCCTTATTACTGCCCTTATCGCGTTGTCCTTACTACTGCCCTTATTGCGTTATTCTTATTACTACCCTTATCGCGTCGTCCTTATTGCTACCTACATTACTACCCTCCTTATTTAATACTGTTAATCCTATAGATAGCTTTATTAATATCACTAGCCAATTATTGCGTAAAGGTAGTAGTAGCTATGCTAGTAGCAGTTATGCGGGCAAGGCTCCTACTATTCCTAAAAGGCGCATTAGTAAAGCCTCTAATGGTAGAAAATGGAAGCGCCTAAAGATAACTATAAATATAACTAATCTAGAGTCTTTTACCTATTACAAATCTAAATCTAAATCCGAGCTAGAGCCTCTACTATTATGCTTGGCGGATAAGCTAAAACAAATTAAGCTTTTTAGGTAGTAGTACTAAAGAACTAATAAAATCGCTGGCTAAAAGCGTAGTAAAAAAAAGTTATCGTATATATAGGGTAACGGAAAAGGCTTTGTAATTATTTATAAGACTATAGGAGTTAAATACTACTACTGCTGTAAATGCTTAGACAAGAAGAAGGATACTATATATAAGCCGCTTAGTAAGAAACTCTACTCTATATACTGCCTATTTACTAATTATAATTAGCGCTTAACAGCAATTTTACTATTCTTAGCTACTAGAAACAAACTTACTAAATTAATAATAAAGGCAATCCGATTAAGCCTAAAGGAATAATTAAGTAGTATGCTAAGCAGTAGGAGTATATCTGGAATATTTAGTTTAAAGCCTTTAAGCTTTTACTAATTCGCTAGCTTATATACTACTATATTGCATACTACTAGATTAAAAACGTCTACTTTATTAAAATAATTTAGTATATATATAAAGGACTTATAAAGCTAATTCCGTCGCGTATACATCAGGAAATTTTTTTTTAGGCACGTTATCGCAAGCGAAAATCGGGGTCTGCAAAACCAGCGTAAGTCGCGATTTTGGCAATTTGCGGCGATTTGCAGCAATTTGCTACAAATGTATAAGTAGCCTGTGCAAATTGCTGTAAATTGCCACAAATTGCCACAAATTGCCAAAATTGCCAGTTAAGCAGACCCTAATTTTCAGCTACTACAACATGCTTAAAAAAAAATCTTAATAGTAGAGGCTTTTAATACAGAGGCTTTTGGGTTAAACGCTTTTAATAGCTTTTATAGTTCGTAATTAAAGATCACATTAGTCACGAATTTAGTGCATAGTTGGACTGCAGAGCTTTAATATAAAGACCTCTGCTTAAGATCTAATGGAGTAGTTAATTATGATTTTAATTAGAAGCATTATATATTAAAAAAATTTGGTCACCTAATAACCAAGTTCCCGTGGCGCAGTAGTATCAAAGGCAGTAGAATTAAAGCAAGTACCCTACCCTAATTCAATATAATACGCGCGCAGGAAGAAAACATATATAGACGCCAAGACCTCCCCTTAGAGCCTCCCCTCTAGGGGGGGTGTCCCAGGGGAGGTAGTGCAGGCATAGTAGCAACGTCTCTAACGCGTCGTCCTGGCCACGTCGTTAATCACCCAGCTTGGACGACATAAAGGCTAACAAGTGCAAATCACGTAGGAACCAAAATTGACCTTTTTTAATATCGTAGAGCTCGATCGGAAACAATTTTTAATGCAAGAACAGACGTCGTGCGATACGTCGTTGTAGAGCTGTGATTTTTTAAAGCTGTGAGAACGGGGTAGTTAATTTGGTTAAGGACGACAATCGGGAGGCTCGGCGACAGCGCGATTGCCCAACAATAATACAATAGCTTAGCAATAATGCAATAGCTCGGTAATAACGTAATGGCTTAGCGATAATGTAATAAGGCTCGGCACTAAGCTTAGGAGGAAGGAGAGGAATAAGAGGACTTTAGGATTGCTCGGCCGTTACAAGAAAGTAGTAATACTTGCGTGGTGTTAAGCTCAAAAATCCTATCTTAGGAGTTTAATCAACAGCCCCTACGTAAAACGTCAATAACGTTCAATTTTAAAGACTTAAATTGGTAGATCTTCCAGGAGCACCTATTACGAAGAGCTCCAAGTATAAGATCTAGAATATTTAGTAGTGGTATAGGTATAAGGGTGGGTATTAATTCGCGTTCCCAGACGTCGTTATATAACGCGATTTTCTAGTACGGATCGCTAAGCTTATCTAAAGATAGATTATTCTTAATAGATTAGTTATAAAGGAAGCGGGTAGCGCTAAAGCCTTACTCTTTTATAATCCGATTAAACACGTAGTAGTGAAATAAAGAGTGGCGGCCAAATTGTCCATCCTTATACTTAAGCATATACTTAGCGTACGCAGCCAGGGTAACCGTACGGCTTTATAGCGTATTAAAATCGGCCCTGCCATAAGGAAACAAAGTAGGAAAGGTACCTCGCATAATATAATTAGCTAATCGCTCCAAGAGGTATTTACCGCACAATAGGAACCTCTAAGCCCGCCTATAAGCATTACTAATAATAAACTTCGCGACTTAAAAGGTCCAACTTATTAAGATTAGGCACTAGATTAGGAACTAAAGTATCTAGTATATCGTCATTAAATTCGCCATCTAATATACTATTGCTAAGCCTAACAGGCTAAGGATTAATAGCACGAGTAGGATTGCCTATAGGAGCTAAAGTAGCTTACGATTTAGGAGGAAGGTAAGCCCTTAGGTTACTAAAGTTAGACTCTAAGTTATTAAAATGGGGAAGCTAATCCAATATAGAGCTATTTTTAGGTAAGTTAGTAAGCCGGCTACTATATATTTCAACGTCGCGATAATCCAAATAATTAATTTTTAAAAAGTAAAGCCACTGCTCTATAGTAGAGCGCCTTGCGGTATACTGCTTATAGAACCGCCAACTTAGGTATTTACTACCCTCTACCAAAGCAGGCCTCACGATTAGTATACTAAGTTCAGCAGGTAACTGTGGTAGTTATCTTTAAGTCTTTAGTATATTCTGACCAAAGCAAAAACGTACCTAGTATAGTGATGTTGCTAGCCTCATACACGCACGACTTACAGATAAATGTGTACGCGCGCTATTAGAAGCTCCTCTACCGCGGTAAGTATAGGTAAGAAGCTAGGAACAGGCCCTAGATTGAGCTTGTTGCTTTCACTAAATAGAAAGGGAAGTGCTAGATCCTTAAGGCTTTGGCGTCCTTAATATAGGCTTTATATACACCTATACTGTCACCCTCTATAGCTAGGCCTATTTAAAACCACCGCTCCTTACAACAACTGCATATCTCTATACATTTAGCCTATAGCGTACTCCTGAACTTCTTAATTCGTTCCTAATTAACAGCCAAAACGAGGCGTAGTATAGCCGGTGCCAGAGCTTACTACGAAAAAGGTGGTACTAGTACTAGAGTAGGTATTAGCGCTAAAGTAGGTATTGGAGCTAGTTCTAGTAAGGACGCATCTAGGCTCTCTTAAATACCCCTTCCACTATATAGAGCTTTATCTATATATAGCGGAGGAGTCGGCAAGTGAGCTTTATCCTGCTAATTAAGAATACGGTGCCCCTATTATATTACCCTAATTACCTTCTACCGCCGAGCTATTTTAGGGGTATCTTAACTATTCTAGCCGCAAGGTAAGAAGGTATTCTTAGTATTAGTTTTAGGTGGAGCGTTTCGCTAGCGCTTCGCAGAATAAGTCTTAGTAGTAGAACCTAGCTCCGCCTAAGCTTTCCACTTATTTAAATCATATTTAGAGGCCTAGAAGAGTAAATAGAAGTAGAATAATATATAGGGAAAACGCGCCTTTAACCGACACAACTGGTAGAGCTTTAAAAGCTTCTTTAAAGGGCCGTCTTTAACAATATTAAGGCGGGGCTTGCATATATAACACTTACTATATTTAATTATAGTAGGTTCCGCCACGTTTACAATATATATAATAGTATTAATAGAAATATTAATAAAAAGGAACGGTGTAATATTAAAATATTTTTAGGTTCGTTATATAGATTCTACTATAACTTACTATACGCAAGTTTTTTTAAGCCAATTAGAATCCTTAGCAAAGTTTAAAAATCTAGAGACCACTTATAAACTCGGGTCAATAACTAATATATAGGAAGTATAACCGTAGGGTTAGGCTAGTAAACCTCTCTTATTAAATATAAAATTACCGCATATTACTAGGCATACTACCTAGTTCTTTAAGCGGCAAGTTAGCAGACTTCGTTATTAAGCACGAAATTGCCATATATTGCCTAGCATATCGCCCAGTTCCTTAAACGGCAAGCTAATAGACTTCCATTACTAAGTAAAAGATTGCCGTATATTGCCTAGCATATTACCTAGTTCCTTAAGCAGCAAGCCAGCAAACTTCCATCACTAAGTGCGAAATTGCCATATATTACCTAGCATATCGCCTAGTTCCTTAAGCGGCAAGCTAGCGGACTTCCATCACTAAGCATAAAATTACCGTATATTGCTAGGTATATTACCTAATTCTTTAAATTACAAGCTAGCAGGCGTTGCCCATTAGTAGAGCATTCTAATATATTAGTTCGCATATTACCCGGTTCCTCCATTACAAGCTAGCAGACTTATTACATTAAGTTAATAGGTGTCGCTTATTAATAGAGCACTGTAATATATCCAGTTGCTTGTTACCTAGTTCCTATATCGTAAGCCAGTAGGCATCGCTTATTAATAAAGCACTATAATATATTAGCTTGCGCATTACCCGGTTCTTTAAATAGCAAAACAGTAAACTTCTCTCATTAATAAAATAATTGCGGCATATTGCCGACACACTACCCTATTCCACAAAAAAAAGTCCAGTATATACCTTCCATTAACCGTAAGACTGTAGTATATCGCCAAGAACATTACTTACTACAATTCCACTAAAAAAACACCAGTATATTCCTTCCATTAGCCATAATACTGCGGTATATTACCCACTATATTACCTAATTCTCAAAACAATAGCCTAGTATACTTCTTCCACTAGACAAGACTTTGCGGCAAATTGCCTAGCATATTACCTAATTCTGCGCTAGAAATCTTAAAAATACCTCGCTACTACAATCTAGAGCACTTCCACTAGCTACTCCTTTAAACTCCCCGGCTTATTTATATCTACGTTTAGTATCTTATCCGCGGCGGTCTTCTTAAACTTATACTTATTTAGAATTCCAATCTTAATATAGGAAGCCGTATTACACAGAATATATACTATTATAAGAGGATTTTCTTAGCCAATTTGGTAGATGCGGTATATAAACTATTACTATTTACTAAAGGACGGATTAAGCTCTATAAGCACAATAAAGTATACCTCATTAAGAGTAATACCCTCCGCAATAGCCTTTAGGGATAAAAAAAGAATCCATAGCCCGCTTAGCTGCCTCCACAAGTTATTAATTATGCTGTTCTTTTGCTTTAGTAGTGTTCCTCTAGGAAGGTATACAACGGCATCCTCGCTATATTTAGCAACCAAGGCCTAAAACAAGTATTAGCTTAGAGTTCTAGTTAAGCAAGCTGCTATTAAGAGGTAAATATAGAGTGTTTTATCACTTACTGCCATATATACCGCCCTAATAGTTAGGAAATTAGTGCCAATAACAACCTTGCTATAATACCCCCCGACGTTTTTTAATTATATAACTTCTTNANAGATANCTAAAAGCGCCTNAAACTTTNNNTNNCCGTAAANAATTTCCTCCTTATTTTTATCTAAGATGCTTCTAATAGGAGATTTAATTAATTTTGCGTGAAATTTTGCTTATATGTCGATTTTGTTAATATCTACTAGATCCTTATTATATTTATCCCTCTATAAAAGTAACCCGGGCATTATCGCTGTAATATAGCACGTAAAGTAGGTGCTTAAGGAGCTGCTAGCTATACGTACTGGTTATTTCCCCTTAGGAGAACCATCTTCTTTCCATTCGACCATTTTCTATAGAAATACTTCTTCTATTTCTAATACTATTGCACCTTCTATAGCCTATAGCAATTCAATTTCTTTAGTTCTATACTTATAGTTTAGGTAGTAAATGCGGAGCTCGCCCAAAATAACTTTTAATTTTTTTCCGTCAAAGCCGATAGTATTCGAGGTACGGCGAATTTTAAAGTGCATAAGTATTTCTCCACCAACCTAAACCGATTCTTTATATACCGTAGACTACAAGACCCCTTTAGGGTTGCTCTTTCCTTATTTTAAAAAATAACTCTATAGCTTTGCCATTTTTTCGACTTCGACAGGCGTGCATTTTTTAAAAATGCTATTATCTTTAGCGTTTACCCAATCTAGATCTATAAGGCCACTTATAATATACCAACATATATTTATAACACTATTCTCCATTAGAGTCCCTAATATAGCCTAGGCAAAGAATCTAAGGTATTTCGGTACAGTACTTTTATAGAAACGAAGAAATTAGTTAACTATAGTCTCTTTATTCTTCTCGTTATAAAACTTATCCTATAAAATCCTACTAAAAAACGTGGTCTTAACTAACTGCTGACCTTTATCTTCCTACTTACCGCTAAATAAGAAGCAATAGACACGTCTAGTAATTATAAAGTTGTCAATAACACGCTGTTTTAGGCATTTAGATATTATAATTATAACAAATCTTATTACCAAGGCAGCTGGGGTACTAACTAAAGAATTACCCTTTCTAGGTAGTAGGACACTGTTAGAGAACCATAGGTAAGGAGTCTTTACTTTATCTATAAGAGTCTAACTAGCATTTAAAGTATTATAGGCGGTCTAGTTTCCTAACATTCCTATTTCTAGCCACTTGTCCTAAGTCGGTCGCTCTATGCCCGGAGAAATATCCGCCGTTAAATAGCACATTGCAACTCTTAGCGGTGCCTGCGCTTACGTTATAAGTAGTAAGTCTTTAAATAATAAGTTATAATTATCTCTCTAGGCAGTAATAATATGTGGAACTATAACAACTAGGCTAGCACTATACTATTTACGTATCTTAGATATAGGGTTGCAATTTACGCACAAGCATAGTAGAGGTATTTTATCTTAGCTAGGACACTCAGCGTTACTAGTCTAGTGGCCCTCCAGTAGATATTAAGTAGCATTTCCAGCCGCTTAATTAGTAGCCACTTTATCCAGGTTTATAGCATAGTAGTAATTAAGAATAATAGTTAAGTATGCGGTTACTGTCTTGCCGGTCCCTATACCATTTATAAAAACCCTACTATTTAGCTCTATGCGTTCCTAGTAGAATATCTTAGATACACTATATAGCTAGTATAGGAACGCCCTAAACTTCAGATTTAGACCCTATTTACGGGGAATAGGGACCATATTATTTCCTAGGAGGGCCCCTTTAGAAACCCCCCATAGCTTAGCTAAGCGTTTATACATCTACTACTCTATTCTCTTAACCTTACCGCCTACTTTTACTATAGCGGCTTCTTAAAATCTAAAAAAAGTTAACGTTAGTCTAATTTAAGATATACTCCATATACTTATATATCCATACCTTTCCTTAATACAATTAGCAGCCTCTACCTCCCTATTAGCTTCGTTTATTATATTTTTAAGGGCCTCTTCTTTTAGGTTGTTATCTTCTGCAGAAACCTATATAGTATTACTAACCAGATCGTCTACGATTACACTCCGTAGTTAGGCTGGTTTAGAATCTAGAGCGGTTGCGCTTTAAAGAGTATTATAATTATCTTCGTTCTCCTTTATACTATTAGGACCCCCTACAGGCTAGATAGCTAGACCACCGCGGCCGTCCTCGGTAGCTTACCGCAATTTACCTTTAGATGCTCTAGCAGGTTACTCCCTTTTATAACTACGTTTCTTCTAACCTAATAGACTTAGAATGCTGCTATACGCTAATAAGGTTAATAAAGCATTACTCTTACTTTCGGCGTCTTTATTAACAAACTCATTATCTAAGTACTCTAAGTGCTTACGGGTCTGCTTAGACGCAGTCTTCCGCCGTTTCTTATATATGGGCTTACCGCGCAAAGACTAGCGAATTAGTGTATCGGTAATGCTAGGAGGGTTTATACTCTGCTTGCGCGGTATTTAATACGGTATTTCTGCAATTAAATGCTCAGCTACAATTGTTAGTATATAAATAGCCAGATATTATTAATAAAACTTACAATCGGTACTCTTAAGTAGAAATTCCACTTTACTTTTATAGTATAGTATACATCGCTAAAATACGGCTTATAATACTCCTTGCCAGGCAATATAAGCTTCCTCTTTAGATTTAATATTAACCCATATAATTTAACCTTTATTTAAGTTAAAGCCTACTAATGCTATAACCTCTTAAAATAGCAAGAAACGGATTTCTTTAACTATAGGAGTTTCTATATTGGCTTCTATAATATTATAGATTATATAAAGCTCTATAGTGTTTTAAGTGGTTAAATTAATCTATTAAAATTAGAAGGTTATATTTTTAAGCAAAAGCGGCTTACCTAATAGTATAGGACCTAGTGATTTTAAGATTTACTTAGGAGCAAATATAAGTACTAGCGTTACTATAGGTTCCAATTAGGTGGGAGTCTAACTTCTAGGTTTAGACTTTGCCTTTTTTTACTATTTTATAGCATTAGTTCTCTAGGATGTTATTAAAGCAATAATAGCATCTTTAGACTAGCTATCTAAAACACCTTCTACCTTAGGCAAGCTACTAAGAATCTTTTAAATAAACTTATCGCGTAGCAGTTTATCTCCGGTAGTACGAAACATAACTTTATTAAGCCCAGCCTTTATTATACCATCTAAGAGTATATTCTTAATTTCCTTAAGGCGATGAGTATTAATATCCTATCCCTTTATAATATCCAAGTCCTTTATAGTAACGCGTAAAGATACTAAGATGGAATAAAGGAGTAGAGCGTTACTATATAAGAGCGGAAGAATCTAGTTAGTGTTTAGTGAAGGTACAAGTCTAAAGTAGGTAGGGAAGACAAACCAATTATAAGAGTTAATTAACCAGGCAAATTGCCGCAGTTTTGGGGAGTAAGTTACAGCTTAAAGTAGCAATTAGTGGTTAAACTAATTAATTAACTAATTAATGCCGCGTAGAGGTACCGTGTAAGAGTTAGTTAAGGTAGTAAAGGTAAAGAGTGTAAGGCAAAGTAATAGCAAAGTTAGGAAGATTACCGCTATCTAATGCTTATTAATGGCAAGGTAAATTAAGAAGTTCTAGTAAATACGCAGAATGCCAAGTCTAGCGGCATTTTGCAGTAGATTACCTTAGGTAGTATAAGTCTTATATAGTTATAATCTTTAGGATTTAAAAACTAAACTAACTTATTAGTTTATTAAACTTTATAAATCCTACCTAGACTACTAATATAAAAAGGTAATAACTTAGCTAAGTATAGAATGCACGTATTGTTTTTAATTATTTTATAATAGGAGACTAGGTATAGCTAATTAAGCCTTTACTATAGCCTCCTTTAAGCCCTCTACCGCCCTTAATTAATCCTCTATATTAAACAGCCGCTAGTTAAACCGTTTAACCACTTATAGCACTTAATACACCTCATTTAGCATATAGTACGTCCTCCCTTATAACCTTAAGCTAATTCTTTACTAAAAGCTCTTAAAACATTACCTTTCTCTAATTTATATTATTATGCGCTTCGGTTAATTGCGAATATAGTTTTATAACCTTAGAGATGGTCCTACTTTATTACTTAGGCGTCCCAGATTAGATTAGCAATAGATATATTTTAAGCCTTCTTAGCTTTTTAAAGTTCCTTAATTTCCATCTTTAAACTCTTAATATTCTAGCAATTAGCAGCTAACGCAGTCTACAAAGCATCCTACCCCTCCTTTATACTACTAATTGTCTAACTTGCAATATTAGAGAAATTCCTCTTTTATAGTCTTCTAGTTTCTATAACAGCCGTCTCCGCGGCGCTATTTTTATTTAACTTGGTTCTCTCTAGACTATATACGGCGGCATTTCTAGCGACTAATAGGACAGAATAGGTTAGCGGAGGCTTCTTAACAGGTGGCTGGGCTATCTTTATAGCTTCAACTACCTTACTATTCTTCTCCTACTTAATTAGAAATCCTCCAATCTCCTTTTAGCAACTATCCGCCGCCTTCTTCTTTCGCGGCTTTAGACCTAGCTTAGTAGTCCCATCTCCGTTCTTTAGTAACGCCTTTTTAATATAGGGACGCTTAGTGCGCTTAGCTAGGGTGGCTACATACCTAGGGTTTTCATTTATCTGTAATAACCAATCAGCGTAAGATATCTATAACTACTCACTAGCATATATACTATTGCGACGTTCACTTTAAAAATAGGTTAAGTTAAGGGGAAATTGGTTCTAATGCAGAGAGTAGGTAATAAATAGATAGATAGTGTTTAGCAGTAAGATCTAAGAGGGAAGCTTATCCTTATTAACGTTAAGAACGCGTATAAAGCGGATAGGTAGTAGTAATTCGGGCGAGGACTCCAATAGAGGATTTTCTTATATAATCGGCAGCTGGTTAATAGAGGAAGGGTAGAAACCTATAGTTATAATATTATATATTACGACTTTTTACCCAACTTCCTTAAATATATCTATATATATATAGGTAGTAGCCTTCTACAGCATTTTATCGGCATCGCAATATTAACGCGTTTTAATAAGGCTTACTAATAAAATCACACTAGCTAGGGTGCCCGTAGTATGCTAACCTAAATAGGAGCGCCCAAAGCGCCTAATATAAAAAGTCTCTTTTACCAGACAAAGGGATATAGAGCTTAAAGCTCCTTATTTAAACCTAAAGGGACTATTCGGTTGCAAATCGCCTCTATTATAACTATTTAATCTATACGCCTTTTAGTGTCACCCGTTTTATAATTAGTGGCGGCTACTATAGCTTATTTAAATCTGTAATAGAGTTAATTGTTTAGTAAGGCTCTAGAATAAGGCTCCAGATTTAACTTCGTATATTAATACGTAATTAACTAACGTCGGTAAGCGATTCAAATAAGCCCCTCTCTACCACCAGGCCTCTATCGCAACTCCCTACTTTAGTATAGTAATAGAGCCTCCTCCTCGGCCAACGTCCTCTCTATAATCGGCGTTTCCTATATCTTTACCCACCTCCTATACAAGCACCCCCCAAAAATAAGCTCATCGCGATTACAAAGGTTAAGATAATAATATTATATAAGGCATGCAAATGCGACTATAGTATCGCAATTGAGGCATATAGAGTCGCCATATTATAAGAAGTCGTTACTTTAGCGCGTATATAAGAGCTCTAGATTAAAATGGAATATAGAATAAGAGCTTAAAGCTATATATTAAAATAGTGCCAAGAACCTCATTTTAACTACTATAATCTAAAACGAGCTATATACCAGTATAAAGAGAACAGCAGCAAAATAAGCGGGGGTTCTAGATTTTATAGCTAATGCGCCCCTTAATAGGCACCAAGTTAGTAACAAAGCTCCAGGAGTTACTAATTAGCCTTATATTAAGCACGGAGTTATAAAGAATCTATTCTTTCTCAGCCGTATTTTAAATTAGGTATAGATCTAGAGCTCTAAGAGCTATATTAACTTCACATTTACTCCGCTCCACTAATTAAATAGTTAGATCTAAAGTCTACATTAATTATAACTCCGGCTAGGAGCTCTAATCTAACAAGATTACTGCCTTAAAGAGCAAGCCAGTAGACTTTAATCACTAAGCGCGAAATTGCCGCATATTGTCTAGCACACGCCCAGTTCCTTAAGCGGCAGGCTAGCAAACTTCCATCAGTAAGCAAGAAATTGCCGCACATTACCTGGCACATTGCCCAATTCTTTAAGCGGCAAGCTAGCAGACTTCCATTACTGAGCGCGAAATTGCCATACATTGCCTAGCATACCGCCCAGTTCTTTAAGCGGTAAGCTAGCAGACTTCTATCACTAAGTACAAAGTTGCCGTATATTACTAGGCACATTACCCAATTCTTTAAATTACAAGCTAGCAGGCGTCGCCCATTAGCAGAGTATTCTAACACATTAGCTCGCATATTGTCCGGTTCCTATGTCGCAAGCTAGTAGACTTACCATATTAACAGAACACCACAACACATCGCCTAGCGCATTACTTGGGTCCTTAAATAGTAAGCCAGTAGGCGTCTCTTATTAGTAAAGCATTATAATATATCCGATCGTGCGTTACCCGGTTCCTATATCATAAGTTAATAGGCTCCTCTTATAAGCAGAGTATTCCAAATATTGGCTCGCATATTGCCTGGTTCCCGCGTCGCAAGCTAGCGGCTTCTTTTATTAACAGAGCACTACGATATATTACTCGCGCATTGCCCTCCTTAAATAGCAAAATAGTACCTTTTCTTATTAATAAAAGAATTACGGCATATTGCCGACATATCGCCCAGTTCCACAAAAAAAAACTTAGCATATGCCTTCTATTAACCGTAAGACTACGGCATATCACCAAGTATATTACTTAATTCTATAAAAAAAAACAATCTAGCATTTATCTTTTACTAACTATAAGACTGCGGAATACTGCCTACTATATTACCTAATTCTAAAAATAATAGTCTGTTATACTTCTTCCGCTAGAGAAGAATTTACAGCAAACTACCTAGCATATTACCCAATTCCGCGCTAAAAGGATTAAAACTTTATCGCTACTATAATCTATAACATTTACATTAGCTACTTCTTTAAATTTTCCAGCTTATTCGTGTCTACGTCTAGTCTCTTATTAGCAGCGTTTTTCTTAAACTTAAGCTTATCTAGAATTCCACTTTTAATACAGGAAGCCATTAATAGTAACACCCTCCGCAATAGCCGTTAGAAATAATAAGAGAATTTATAGCCCGCTTAGCTGCTTCCACAAGTTATAAATTATATAGTCTTTTTGCTTCAGTAGTATTCCTCCAAGGAGGTATATAACGGCATCCTTACTATATTTAGCAACTAAGGCCTAAAATAAGTGTTAGCTTAGAGTTCCAGTTAAGTATACTGCTATTAAGAGGTAAAAAGATAGAGTATTTTGCCACTTACTGCTATATATACTGCCCTAATAATTAAAAAATTAGTACTAATAATAAATTTACTACAATAGCCTTTAATATATAGCGCTGCTATAGCTGCTATAACTTCTTTATAGATAGCTAAAAGCGTCTTAAAACTTCGCGTTGTTATAAAGAATTTCCTCCTTATTCTAATCCAAGATACTTCTAATAGGATTTTTAACTATATTAGTGTGGTATTAGACTAGACATTTATTTTTTTTTATTATCCGGAAGATCCTTATTAAATCTATCCTTCTATAAAAGTAACCCAGGCGTCATTACTATATTATAGCATATAAAGTAGCTGCTTAAGGAGCTGCTAGCTATTTATACTAGTTTTTTCCCAGTAGAAGAACTATCTTCTCTCCATTCAACCATTTTTTACTAAAATACCTCTTCTATTTCTAACACTATTGCACCTTCTATACTATATAGAAATTTAAGTTCTTTAGTTTTATAATTACACTTTATATATTAAATTTGGAGCTCGCCTAGAACAACTTTTAGTTTTTGGTCATTAAAGCCAATAGTATCCCAGTTACGGCGAATAAGAAAATTCATAAGAATTAGGCCACTAACCTTAACCAATTCTTTATATGTCGTAGACTGCGAGGCACTTTTAGGGTTACTCCTTCCCTGCTTTAAAAATTAGGTCCATAGTTTAGCTATTTTATTAACTTCCACGGACGTGCATTTTCTAAAAATGCTAGGGTTAGCTTAAGCGGTTGCCCAATCTATATCTTTAAGGGCGCTTATAATAAATTAGCATATATCTATAACACCATTCTCTATTACTGTGCTAGAGCTTAGGCAAAGAATCTTAGGTATAGAGGTACCCCCATTTTTTTTTAAGAGCGAAGGAATTAGTTAATATAAATTTCTTAATTTTTTTTTATTATAAAACTTATCCTATAAGATTCTGCTAAAGAGCGTAGTTACAACGGTCTATATACCTCTATAGGGGGCCGTTAAAGAACTATAAGCAGGGCGTTTTCTTTTTACCTATAAGAGTCTAACTATTATTCATTACATCGTAATCTAACTAGTCCCCTAAAGTCCCCATTTAAAGCCATTCCTAAGGGTTTAGTCGCGCCATTTCTTTATACACACCTTCTATCTTATAGGACATTGCAAACCGTAGTAGCGTCTACTCTTTTATTATAAGCGTAGAGTCCTTAAATAATAAGATATAATTATCTCTCTAGCCAGTAATCACACTTAGAATTATAATGACTAGATTTACACTATGCTATCTTTATATTATAGATATAGCGTTTTAGTTTATATATAAGTATAAAAAAGGCATCTTGTCCTAGCTAGGATACTCGGTATCTTTAGCCTAGTTATTCTCCTATAGATACTAATTCGTATTCCCAGCTACTTAATTAGCAGCCACTTCGTCTAGGTTTATAGCAGAGTAATAACTAAGGACAATAGTTAAGTACGCGGTTATAATTTTTCCGGTTCCTACACTATTAGCAAAAACCCTACCGTTTAGTTAGTGCGCTCCTAGTAGAATATCTTAGATACGCTATACAGCTAGTATGGGAATAATTTAAACCTTAGATTTAGACCCCATTTACTAAAAATGGGGACCAGGTTCTTCGCTAAGACGGCCTTTTTAGAAACTCTGTATAGCTTAGCCAAACATTTATACATCTATTACTCTATTTATTAAACCTTACCTCCTGCTTTGGCTATAGCGGCCTCTTAAAATCTAAAAAGAGCTAATATTAGTCTAATTCAAGATATACTCCATATAACTATATGCTTATACCTTTACGCAATAGGCATTATAGCCTATATCTCCTTAGCTTAAGTTATATTATCCTTAAGCGCATTTTTACCTAAGGTATCTTTAATCGCATTAATTTCTATAGTTTTACTAAGGAAAGCTTTTATGGGTATAAAGTTTAATTATTATATAGAGTCTAAGCTAATTAGGGATATAAAGTAGTTTTGCTCTTAGGAGTATCGCAATTATTTTTACCGTGCTCTATATCGTTAGGATTATCCATAGGCTAGATAACTAGATTATTGCGGCTGTTCCTAGCAGCTTGCCGTAGCTTACCACAGTTTGCCGTAGTTTGCCCATAGATACCTCTAGTAGGTTGCTCCCTTTTATAATTACGTTTCTTCGGACTTAATAAACTTAGAATACCACTATGTGTTAATAAGATGGATAAAGCATTACTCTTATTCTCGCTATCTTTATTAATAAACTTAATATCTAAGTGCTTGCGGATCGGCTTAGGCATAATCTTCTACCGTTTCTTAAGTGCGGCCTTAATGCGTAAATACTGGTAAATTAAAGTATTAGCAATTCTAAGAGGGTTTATACCCCACTTATTTAGTAATTAGTACGGTACTTTTATAATTAAATGCTTAACTATAATTATTAGTATATAGCTAGCTAGATGTTATTAAAGGGACTTACAATCCGTACTCTTAAGTAGAAATTCCACTCTACTCCTATTATATAGCATACACTACTAAAATATAGCTTATAGTGGCCCTCGCCAGGTAATATAAACCTCCTTATTAGTAACCACGTTAAGCTAGGTAATTTTATCCTTATTTAAAATAAAACCTACTAATACTACAACCTCTTAAAATAGCAAGAAACTAATTTCTTTAACTATTAGTGTTTCTATATTGCCTTTTAAAATTTATAGACTTTATAAAGCTCTACTATGCTTTAGGTAATTAGGTTTATTCTTTAAAACTAGAAGGTTATATTTTTAAATAAAAACGGCTTATTTAGTAATATAAAACCATATAATTTAGAGATTGGCTTAAAAGTAAATATACATACCAGCGTTATTATAGGTTTAAATTAGGTTTAACTCTAACTTTTAGGTTCCGACTTTATATTATTTTACCATTTAATAGCATTGGTTCTCTAAGATAATATAAAAGGAATAATAGCCTATCTAGACTAGCTATTTAAAGCACGTTCCTTCTTAGGTAAGTTACTAAGAATCTTCTAAATAAACTAATCGCGCGGCACTTTATCTTTGGCAGTATAAAATATAGATTTTTTAAGCCCAGCCTCTTATATATTATCTAGGATTATATCTCTTAATTTCCTTAAGGCAACAAGTATTAATATCCCATCCCTTCGTGATATCTTAAGTTCTTTATTATAATATATAAAGATACTAAGATGGAATAAAGAAGGAGTGGAGCGTTACTATATAAAAGTAGAAGAATCTAGTTAGTATTTGGTAAAGGTATAAGTCTAAAGTAGGTAAGTGAGATAAACCAATTATAAGAGTTAATCTACTAGGCAGATTACCATAGTTTTAAAGAGTAAGTCGCAGCTTAAAGTAGCAATTAGTGGTTAAACTAATTAATTAACTAATTAATATCGCATAGAGGTGCCGTGCGAGAGTTGGTTAAGGTAGTAGAGGTAAAGAGTGTAAAGTAAAGTAAATAAGCCTAAGGTAAATGCTCTTGCTAATAGAATATAACGCGTACATTAAAGGGCAATTTACTATAGCAGATTGCCGCTAAATACGCTTCCTCTAGTTATAGAAAATATTCTTTATAAATAACCAGCATAATAGGCGGAGTTAAAAGTATATTAAAATATATAACCTAAAAATAAGGGTTAATACGCCTAGGACGTTTTGCCTACCTAAAATTAATATTTTAGCTTAATTAAGACCGCTTTAATACACCCCTTTAAGTAAGGCTCCTAGTAAATAATTAAAACTCTAAATAGTATTAGATTTAAAGCTATAAGGACTGCTACTATATACCGCGTATATTCGCAACTACAAAAACAATTATATCCTTAGAGGCTTTAAGCGTTTGTTATATTATATACTTTAATAGTCCCACATTCCAAACTAGTATAATTATTAGTATATCTGCCTATAACTCCTCCATCTCTAGGTTAACTCTAGCGTCCTAGGCAATATTAAGAAATTTAGGGAAATCTAGAAGACTCGTCCACCCTTCTACTAAGTTAGTTCGAAGTAGACTAGCACCTAAGTCTATATAAATTATAGACCGTAGTATATTCTTTAAATCTCGACATATATAGATTATAAAACCCTAAACGTTATATTTATTAACATATTTTAATAAAAGAGATTAATATACGTTCTGAGGCTCTGCATAAGGGTACCCTATAGCAGAATTTGTAGCTTTATACCGAAGTCCCAATTCAGCACTAGTCTGGCCAGCTTTCTTATACATATTTAACTGCGTGCAAGTAAGGAAATATTAGGCTACTTCCTTAGTCCACCTAACCAGAGCATTACTGGACTCTAGGATTTAGTTAACGATTTTAGCTATAATCTTACTTTAAATAACGTAATTTATTCGGTCTCGGAAGCGTATAAATATTATATTACTCTTATTCACAATATCCTTAACTACCCCTTTAATCTCATATAAATAAGCGCTACTAATACTAAACCCGGATATAATCTACTTATCCTTCCTAGGAGTTTTACCGGTAGACTTATACTATACCTCCTCTATAGTATACACACCATTTAATTATATTATTGCTATACTAGGTGCGTATAGTGTTAGCAAGGGACGCGGGATTAAAGGTTTATAAATGTTTAGTAGTTATAAATTAATTATAATAGGTACTGTAGGATATAATACTGCTTTATATATTATTAGCGCTTAGGATAATATGCTATTTAGTATATTTAACTTATAATTTAAAAGGAGCAAGCCATTATAGTTAGTTATTAGAATAGCTAGCAGATCACCACAGATTACGGCTATTAAATTAGTCATATAATATACTATCCTTTTTAGGCACAAACCCACCTATCTAATCTTAATAATAACGTAAGGAGCCATATTTATCGCTATTATAATAGGCTTAATAAATCGCTAGTGCCCTAAATATAAGCACACAATTTCTACTATAGGTAGATTGGCGCGACATAGGCCGTACTACAGGGCTGTGGGCACAGACTCTCTTAACCAACTAGATAATGTCTATCCTACAATTTAGGCTTAAGCGGATACCCGTAAAGACGACGAATTTACCATAGAATAATGGGTACACAACCTTATAGCAACTAACACCGCTGTCAATAATACTTTATTAACCATTATAGGAAATACCGGCTTAATATTAGCAGAGGAGCTAAGCCATATAGCACCAGTAGAATAACCAACTAGTACTAAAACGCATAGTCACGCGGTAATAAGCCTCTCTACCTTAAATATTTATTATACCCAAACTTATTATAAAGTAACTAGCCGCGATACAGGAACCCTACTCAGCCACCTAGAGGGGAACTCTAATTAGTAGTCTACCGCAGATCGCAACCACCTACTAAGGCCTAGCTAGCTAGCGGATAGAATAAATAAAGGCAATAACATATTTTATCCTTTCGTAAGCTCTGTAGAATAGGCGTAAGTTGCCTAGTAGGTACGCAATAGCATATTAGCAAAGGAAATAAACGCGTAGCTATAAGACCCCCGTATTAAAAATATAAGGGACGGATATATATCATACCAAAATATAAAAAAAGTCAAGATAAAACTACATTCTATTTCTAAAGGTGTAAGTAATAAGAGCTAGCAAATCACAGAACTTAATATATACGGCAAAAACCTAAAGATATACCACTGTAATATACTTAGCGTAGTAGCCTTCCTAATCGGTTATTTCCCATTTAAAGATAATATAGTTTATTCTCCTATTTATTAATTTAATATAAAGGGTAATAGAGTATATAACGAGGCATATACGGCTAACCGTTAATAAAAGATCTAAGATTAATTACCTAATAGTGCGATAGCTATTATGGTAATACCTAGTAGCGACCAAACTAAGCTAACTACACTATCCGGAGACAAAAAGGCGCATCCGGTTTATATTATAATACTTAATATCCTATTAAAGACTTAACGTACAGCTAGCAGGCCAGTAATGCTTCTTCTAGGTTATATACCTACGGACTTACCAAGTAACCGGATAAACAAGCTGGATGTATACCATTAAGTAATAAGTATTATATTTAAACGTAAGTATTTACCTTAGCAGTATATAGGTACTTAAGTTAATATAAAAGCTAGCCCTTAAACATGCTACTAGGCGCGGCATACCAATGCGATACATAGATAGGTTTATTAGGCAATGCTACCCTATACTTACTAGGTTTATAGCAGACTATAAAGAGTAGGTTATATTAATAGAAGTAAAATTAGGGTAATACTATATAATATATTATATACCGCCTTATAAACGAGGTAACCTACTAAGCACTATATCCAGCAAATAGCCGCAATAGACGCATAAATCGACCATTAAGCAACTTAAACAATAGCAAAACTTACAGCTAGATTGCAGCGACCCTAAGTATATTAGGCCAATTTAAAATTTTACCTAGTCCCATTATATAGCGGATATACACGCTATAATAGCCCCTAATTTACTATACTAGCTATATAAAGGCGTCACAAAGCATTTAATAAGCTGGCTTCGGGCACTACTACTTAATATTAAGAAAGGGAAAGGGAAGGTTCTAATAACTAATTAGAGTAGTATAAAAACCCTATTATCTACTAAGAATAGGGTAGAACGTCTTCTAACCACACGATTCGCCAAGGTTAAACCCTTTTAGGGTATAATTAGGTGGGATAACTTCGCAGAGTTAAGCCAATGGACTAGAAAGATATATAAGTCCCTTCTTTATTAGATTATACCAGTTATAGCACCATTACTATATAGGAACGAAGGGGCAATACTATTTATTTATACTACAGTTAACTTTACATTATTAGCCGAATATAAATCACACGATAAAGATATAATTAAATATCTTAAAGCTGCATTATATTAAATAGATAAGACCAAAAAGGCGTTCTTACCGTACTAACCTAATAATAAAAACCTACCCAATTTTAACATACCTAAACTTTATGCAATTTCCCACTATCCGGAGATAATTTGTATATTTAGCGCCCTAATGGGAACTATAATAAAGCACGGCGAAAGGGCACATATTCCTTAGAAGAATTTCTATTAAAGATTAAATAAGCGTAAAGGGTATAAGGAGTAAATAATTTATCTTAATACAGAATTAATAAACACTATAGTAATACAAAAGATAGAGCTATGGGAAAATATAAGGCTAATACCAGCAGCTAATACTATAGAAGATTTATACATTATATTATTATTAGGCATAGTTAAGCTAACAAACAAGCCGTATAGATAGGATTGCTGCTAGTCTACTAACTAAATATTTTCAATATGCGGAATAAACCCAAACTTATAGCGCAAAGCCAGCGAAATTCAGACTAGGCTAGGTATTAATGAATTTATTATAAAACTAGCTTTATTTATGCGGGAATATTATAAGCAAGTTAATAGTATATAAGTAACGGATTCGGACATTAAGCGCCTTAAAAGGGATGCAGCCTAGGCATAAGATTTACCTATTAGTATTCATCACTCTATAACATACCACATTTAACGCAGTAAAGACTCCCGTAATCTCAATCGACCATATAAAGTACGGGCATACTATAACCCAGTCTAGATGCGGACTACTGCCCTATAAAGGGACCAAGTTCTTATATAAGAATATAAGAACGCACTAGATAGAATGAAGGGAACATAGGCTGCCTGTCTAGAATTGCTAGTATTAGTACAGGACTTAAAGCGTATAGATAAGAATGGTAGATACTAAGTATACTATAGAGCACTTTTTAAGCTATTCCGTCCATGCAACGGAGGCAAGGTAGATCCTTTTAATGGGATAATTAAAGTAGAACGATTTCTTACGAATATAGTACAAAATAGACGAAACCTAGACGGCTACTAAATATACAACATTTCCTATATCGAGAGACCCATACAATTAATACCAACTTCGCTAGATAAAAGAAGAACGTTCTAAATAAACTCATATACAGATTGGGATATATATAATCAATTCTACAATAACAATTTTCTTTAGATTAATAGCATACGCGCAGATAAGTTTATAAAGAAACAAAAATCTAAAACTAAGCTTCTAATTAAATTATAGGAGGTCTTAAAACGAAAACGAAAACGGCTAACGTAATTAATAGGGAATCCGGTATATTTAATCCCTAGGAATCTAGGCAAATTAGCTATAAGATAAGGCAAGATAAAAAGAAGTTAAAAAAGCCGTTGGTTAGCTTAAAGGTAAAGGCGGCGTGTCCAATATATAGGTAAATTAAGTAGTAAAGGGGCTTATTAGAGTAAGAGGCTGGCTAGCTAAACGTATTTTTACGGATTTTGTATTAGCAGAGTAGTATAATAGCCCCCCCTCTTCTAGCTTTCTCTTCCAATTTGCCGTATGTTTTTCTTTAACAGGCTTCATTTTTGTAATAATCTCTACCTTTATAGTCTAAGCTTCTTCTATCTATTCGTAATCGAGTATATTAACTCTATTAACACTTAGGGCTAAATTAATAGCTAATCTTTATAACCGTCGCTTCTTAATATATAGAATAGCCTTATATTGCTCCTCTATAAAGGCTCTTCTTAAGTTTTAAATATAAAACAACTTTATTAGCTTATCGCCTAAGCTAATACGCTTTAAGGGAGATTCTAAGTAGAAAAAGGCGGAAATAGCGCGATTAAACTAACTCTACGTCTTGGGTGTATCTATAGGCTAACTAAGTATAAAGGGGAGCTCCAGAGTACGTCTTAATAAAGAAGGAGAATAAGAATAACCGTCAAGCACTTACTACTTAGGTAGTATTAACCTACTAAACCGCCAGAAAAGGTTAGCCATATCCATATAAATTGGTTAAATTCTTACATTTTTTACAGGCAGTTATAACGCTCTTACCCATAAAGATTAGCTCTAGTGCTTGCTTATTAATAGGAATTCTTAATATTACGGCAATCTGCCGCAATTTGCCCTAAATAGGCTAGTAATAGGCCCAAGCTCCCTAGTAGAACATTAAAATCTACCCCTTTACTCCTCTATTTCATTAACTACATCTATACTAGCAAATATATAATCTAAAAGTATCATACTTTATCTTTACATCTTTATTAACTTTTTTAACTTCTCCTATGTTAGTTATGCCGAAGGTTTACTAACCTCTACTATCCTAAATAAATACAACTACAGCTTCCAAAAAGAATAAGGTATAGACTACCCTCCATATAACTGCTCGAAATACTAATATATACCTACCACTAAGGTAAAGGCAAAAGAAATAGCAATGCTAGTGCGAGAAGAATCTAGAAACGTATACGCGAACGGCAGTCGGGCTAAAGTACTATAAACAGTACATACACGGTAGCATGCAGCTAACTTTAGCAGACGGCTATATATGGCGATAGAGTATCCAGGGATAGTATCCTAAAACGTCAGTTAGATATAAATAGCGATTCTAAAGAAGATAGAGGCCTAATGCCCCAGGGAAGAGCGCATCGTCAAAAACTCCAGCAGAGTTCAGACAAAGAATCTCTAGATCTACACACACAGAATTTAACCATAGTATCTATTACATAGACTCTATTCCTTTACACCCGCTAACGCTTTAACAGCGGTCACAAGTCCTAAATCACCCCAATAAGCGGCTCCAATTCCACCGTCCCTCCACTAAAGAGCTTATCTTTAGTGCCAAAGATAACTCTACAGCCGAGTCGTTTTACACAGCGCCTATACGCAGTAATAAACCGCAGAAGTCTTAATATAGTATAGTTAGAAGATAGCAAGAAATAAGTCGTAGCAGTAAACCCAAATTAAAACCTACGGATAAACTAATATCAAAAGCTGCTATACGCTTCTTTCTAATATTTATAATATTAGGCAAGGCTCCTAGTGGTCTTTCTCTTACACTATGGCTAGAAGGGAACATAAAGACTCTAGAAAAGACAATAGACTTAGTATAGGATAAAGCAGTGGAGTATAATAGGGTTTCTAAAGGCGACGGTTCTAGCTAGGCTATGCAAAAACCGTCGCCATTAATGTATCGCATGGTAAGCTACCTCTTATTGCTTCTATATATACTAATATAAAATAGATATATAATAGCATTAGCCAGTTCCAGTCTTACCTGTTAAAACGCATACAAGATTGCGTAAAAGCTAAGTACTTATTTAGAAAGCTCTCTTAGTAGGAAACAATTACTAAAGTAGAAGAGCTACTCTATATAGATAACTTTTAATACTCTAAGACAGTACGCATAGCTATACTACCTTAGCACCCTTCTTATTATTTACAGGGCAAGCAATCCCGCTTTATAGCACCGGTTATTATAGCCAGTCTATCTAAGTTATTCTTTAAAGGAAAGTAGCAATTTAGGTTCGGTATAGATACGCAGCACTTTCTGCGCCTAATTAGCTCCGGGGCTGTTATACTAATTTATATAATAATCCGCCACATTATTAATAAATGGAAAAGTAGTAGTTTTACCCAACAAAAGTTTAAAGCAGGTGCCAATCTTAACAGTAATTTATTCTTTCTCTACCCTTATTCTAACTACCTAGGCTACGCTATAACTAACTCTAATATTAGCCACATAGGAACGGATAAAGGCTATATAGGCAGATTAGTCAACAGAGCGCCAGAACCAGATTTTAGGGCTTCTATAACAGGGCATCTTAAAAAGACTTTAAGTAACTATACACAACGACCCTACTGCATAAGTAATTCCAAATCTATTTAAATATAGTCTTAATAATCTTTCTAACCTAGACTCTAATTATAACGCAGGATTCAATAAGCAGCGCTTTAATATACTTCTACCGGTATACGACTACTTATAATAACAGTTCTGGACTAATACTTATATCTAGGTACTTAACGCGTCCCTTTCCTTAAACTTAGATACCTCCCGCCTTTCCGGCACTGTTACTCAGCCTAATACATCCTATAACATGTCGCCTAATTAGACCAACCACAGTACTAATTACTAAGGCGGTAGGCCTAACGATATTAGCAACCCTAATAGCGGTATAGATAGCGGGATTAATATAAATAAGTGTTGTAACGAATATAGTGGAGTTAATATAGATAAAGATGGCGATGCGGATAATAGAACGGATATAGCTCTAGGTAGAAATATAGATGATTAGAATGGTGCAAGAAAGGGGGGTAATAAATATAATAGAGTGGACATAGGCAATAATACTAGCGTAAATAGTGGAGAAGATATAGATAAGGATAGTGGCGCCAGCAATAATTTTAGAAATAATACCTATAAGCTTGTCTTTAAAGGTATAAAATTGCGGAATCGGAAACGTACCATTAATATACCATATCACTAGAATTACGAACAGTTAATGGTTACAGTTAAGCCATTTAGAAAGATGCTTAGGGCTAAACCTAATACAAGTCTTTGGTATACTATTAGAAAGGGGGTTAAGTCTATACTATTTAATAATAAGGATCTAGATATCTTTAGAACAAGGGTAAAGAAGGGGCTAGGCAAGGCAAATGCTTTATAGTCTATAATAGGTTTAGAGGAGTAGCTATTTTATATAGTGATTATAATATAAATATATTTTTAAAGGCATATTATAGCAATCTATGGCAATCTATAGCAGTATATTATAATTTAGAGAAATATATATAATTTATACAGTTCGTACAGTTTATACAGTTCGTATAGTTTATATAGTTTATACAATTCGTATAGTTCGTACAGTTTATATAATTCGTACAGTTTATACAGTTTATACAATTCGTACAGTTCGTACAGTTTGTACAGTTCGTACAGTTTATACAGTTTATACAATTCGTACAGTTCGTACAGTTTATACAATTCATACAGTTCGTACAGTTTATACAATTCGTATAGTTCGTACAGTTTATACAATTCGTATAGTTCGTACAGTTTATACAGTTTGCGCGCTATTTATTTATAGGGTAGCAAAATGCTAGCATTAGTTTGGAAGTTAAGCGTTTTGCCGCAATTTGCCGCAATTTGCTATCGGATGCTGCAATTTTATTGCGAAACGCGCAAATCGCTAACGACCATATACGACCACCGCGATCGTACAGTTTGCCGCAATTTGCCGCAATTTGCCGCAAACCGCAACAACCAGCCCCAAAAAAAATTTCCTAATATAACTATACGCAGATAGGTAATAAGTAAGTTTAGGAAGTAGAAGAGGCAACTATAAGACAACTTATAAGAGGCTCGATTAAATATATACCTATCCTTTAATCTTTAGACGTCGCCGAACTACTACGCTATTATCGCGATTATTGCCTACTATATTAATAAAAACGGCCTCTAGCAGACAAAAGTTCTTACTTTATAGTGCCTTAAGGGCGAATATAGTGGCGCTAATTAAGCTTAAATTATCCTGGATATAATTGGCGAATATAAGATTAATAAAAGGGTTAGATATTTTATGCTTAATAACGCGTTAAGTAATAATACGGCCATTAATTTAATTCTTAAGACGCTTTATCTAAAGATATTAGAAAAGCAACGAAAGCGTTATTAGCTATGGTGTCTTAGCTATATAGTTAACTTAGCTACATAGGCGTTCTTACTAGGTAAAAAGGTAGATACTATACTAGAGGAATTAGAGCTAGCTTATAGTAGGCATAACTTTAACTTAATCGCAAAGATCTAGAGGAAGTAGGGCGCTCTTAAACGCCTATATAATATTATATAGTATATTTAGATGTCGCTATAACGTTATAAGGAGTTTTGGAGGATTATAGTAGGGAGGGAGTAGTTAGAATTTAATATACTTAAGGTAAGTATTAAAGCTATTTAGTGATATTTGCTACCTACTAATACTGGATTTTATATTATCCGGCGTATAGTTATAATATTACGATCGTAATATTTAATTTCTTATTACTACTAACTAATTAAGTAGCTTATTTAAAGTAACGCGACTTAATAGAATTTATATTTTAGCTTTATTATACGAGCTATTAATTATAGGCAACGAATTATACGGTTCTGCGACTCCTATATACCTAAATAAGGCGAAGGCATTAAAACTAATTGTCTTACTACGCACTACTAGTTCCTTCTTAAAAAGCTTTTCTTTGTCCTCTAGCCGTTCTATAAAGCTACTATATATAGCTAAGGCTATAAGCATATACTTTACCACTGGTTTACTATAATAGATTGGCTTTTTAACTGCACCTATAACGCCTAGGTTGATTTTTAAGAACTCCATATTAAATATAGTAATAGTAAGGAATATACCTATTTAGAAGCCATAGCCTACGCCTTATAGGAGAAGTGCAAGGAGTACTATAAACGCGCAGATAATAGTGCCGCTTACTACGCTGCGCATATACTTATACTAAGCAAGAAATAGTTATAGTTTTAATAGGAATTTAATTAAGATAAGAATGAGAAAACCTGGCTTTATGGTAATCCTAAAGATCTAACTAATTGTGGTATTAAAGGCTTAGTAGAGGACCTTTAGCTAGAGGAGTATAAGGGTAGGTATAGTACTCCCGTTGCTATTAAGCAGCCACTATAACTAATACGCTTTATACGCGGCGAGATATTTAATAGGCTTTTAAATCACAAATAGATTAAAGCTATACCTCTTACTAGAACTAACGCCTATTTAACCTATATCTAAACCGACTAAAAAGCTGCTAACGATTCTCTGGCTTACTAGAATAGTAAGTATTATTTATAACTAGACCTCGCTTAATTTACTCTTAATATACTAGCTATACCGTTAATAAGCACTAAATATAAACGCGTGTTTAGCTCCGCTAAGCACCTCTTTACTAACCCCTAAAACTGCCTTAAAGCCGATATTATTAAAGCTAATAAGTGCCTAAAGTTCTAGTTCGGGCGCCCTTAAGTAAAGGCTTTTAAAAAAGGCGTTAATTCTAATATTAATAAGCAGTATAAGGAGAAAGAGGCTGCTAAAGCTGCCGCTAAGGCTGCCGCTAAATTAGAAACTAACACAGTAGGTAATGCGGTAGGCGACTTAACGGGTAATATAATGGGCGATGCGATGGGTAATACGGAGGTAAATTAATAAGAAGCTAGCGGGCTGGAGCATAAGAAGGAAGATTAGGAGGATAATAAGGAAAATAAAAATAACTCTAATAATAAGGACGATAAGATTAAATACACCGTAATTAATAACTAGTATATCTCTTAACACTATGCTAAGACTCGCGATAGTAAGTCCGTGCTTCTAATTAACTTATTAATTACTAAACCAGCTATTTATATCTCTTAAGCTATATAGGGCTCTAGTTTACTGTTTCCTACCTTAAATAATCCTACTATATTATATACTACAATTCACTTAAATATATACTATTTAATCTGGTTAATCTAGTTAAACCGGTTATGTAACCGGTTTGAAGCTTTTATTTAATTTTTGGATTGGTTCGAGGCTGATTTTGGCAACCGATCCAAACCAGTTGCATCACTGCCTAGCTGAGGGAAAAATCGCGGCATACACTAATTATGTACAGATAATTGAAATTTACGGTAGTAATATATGACTGAGAAACATGACTGTACGAGGACTCTCGTAGGCTTAAGAGAGGCAAAGAGAGGCAAGTATATACAAGAATCGGAGAACATTATAATCCTATATAGAAATACTCAAGTATCAAAATCCATAATTTACACCAATGCCGTGACACTCCTCCAACCCCTCCGCATAGCCCTCTTCGTAGCAGCAGAAAGATCACCAGAAACACCACCCACAAATCCAGAGTTTGCCCATGCCTGGCTCGCGTCCCACATCATGACGCCACCAAAGCTCGAGAATTGAGTGCAGTAGCTGATAACACTGTTTAAGGTGTTGGCTGATACGTATCCAGCACCAGCACCGGTATTAGCGGGAACCCCTAAGAGGACTTTGACATTGGTGTTTTTGGAAACAGTCTTGGCCCAGTTATCCCAGGTGTCAAAATTGAAATTATTCTGAGTAGAGGAGCCCGCAACGTAGGATGAGACACCACAATAATTATTATAGAACTGGACGAATATGGCATCGAAGGATACAGCCCCGTTCAGCATGTCGTTGTCTGCGTAGTCTGGGTAAGGGCACTGCGGCGCAGCAGTGAGCAGGTACATTTTCCCCGAGGAAGCCGTAGCAGCATCCATAAGTGATCTTAACTGGTTTGCAAAGGGAACCATGTTAGATACCCCGGCTTCAAAGTCAAAGTCGAAACCGTCGACAGATGAGGAACCGAAGGGGCGGAAGGCATTGGAATCGGACTGCTGCGGACCAAATGTGGCCCAGATCAAGTCGGCAGCGGCAATAGCGGCACTGGACGACGTAAATCCTCCTTCACTATAAGTGGCACCACCTACGGAGAGAAGTACCGTTTTGGAATAGGTGTTTTGGCAGGTGGCTATATCCTCTCTGATGGAACAATATCAATCAGTACTTCCAGCGAATGCCGACGTGACGTTACATGGAGCTTACGCGATATTCGGACAGTCTAGGAGCGCCGTACCATTAAACGTGGAGCAACCATTGCCTTGGTTGGCGAAATTGATCTCTGGTTGCCCACCCACGCCATTGATGACAGTCAAAAAGGCGAGAGGGATTACCTGGTTTGGTTATACATACTGTTAACTGTGGTGGAGGTGAGAAATATCTAGAAGAAACCTTACGTCTATGTCTGTGTCTACGCAAAAGAGCATTTATTATACTGTCTGACCATACCAGTAACCAAGAGGAACTCACTAGCACAGTAATAAGACAACCTTTGCTGCGCAAGATCTCCTGACCCTTGCCCATACGAATTTTGGCCTGTCAATGATACCAGCCTCAGTCGAGCCTACAGAGATGTAATTTCCATTAACTTAACGTACCCCAGTAAATCGCAATATTGCTTTTAGTGTTTGCGTCAAAGCCAGCGATGACACCATTGATGGATGCCATAAGAAATGACCATGATATTACCTGATGTGCGGAACGCATGACGAACAAGTTGAAAAATCGAAATCCACTTGTGAGAGAATGACTTTTAAAAAGGAACTGAAATATAATCTGCACATCTTAGTTGAATATCAAAACTTCCAGGCTGCTATGGGCTTATATTCGAAATTTTTGAGAGAAATTGAGTGGGTGTGCAGGTAAATCACCTGGTAGTGCAAAGAGTAACGTTCCATTTGCAGCTGCGACTTCAGAGTAGTATCTTTTGCTGGAGAAACCAGGGTATCATACATATTAGCATGGAGCTAAATTGGCCTCCCTTGCAGATACCTACTTGTGATGAATGGTTTCACAGCCCATGAGGTTTTATGCTGTCCTAGCTTGCAACATTTGCGCATTGTATGCGAACCCCGGATCACCGACTTATCAGGGTCGGAAATTTGGAACCTAGGCATGCTATACCGCTGAAGGTCACGTAAAGACTAACCGGCCATGCTGCTGAAAAAGGGTAACAGGCTCATAACATTTACCCCCATACTCTTAGCACCTTAGATTTGGAGGTGCCGGGGACGGAATACCAGCAAAATATGGAGATGATCTTCATATCCCTTCTGCTGTATTTCACTGATGGGAGAGCTCAGTGGCAGTAGCTCAGGAGTCAGAAGGTGTCGGAAGCGTCACAGTAGCTGAGCGTGATTACACTACCCTTATCATTTTATTCCATACTCAAAAATCCTACCTATGGTTTCAACTTCTTCGACGAATCACATGATGGCAATGCGAGGAGATTAGTCGAAGGAATCAAAAGACTACAGTGTCGTGATAGTGAAGACAAGACCAATAACAAAACCCAGACACCAAGAAACTAATCAGGTCATGGACGAATACCATATGGTCCGATTGTGATAGAGGCTGCCGAGTGTGATCGAAGATTTGTCGGGGACCGATGTGCAAAGTGGCTGGTGGTTAGATTAAGGACACCACACGAGGCACCGCGGCACGCGCCATCATCCTACCTTCCTATCCGAGCGTTTCCCCGGGATTTGCCAACGAGTTTACGACAAGGCATGAAATGATAGCTTCATGGTGAGCAGATCATGTTTCGGACTCTGAATAAAAAAAGCGACAGGATACTCTTGGGCAAGAAGATCACCTGCGTGTCACTTGCTGCGTGATGTCCGCTCTGAAACCTTGAGGAGCTCCATATGTCTAGCGACAGAGTTCGTGACAGTGGGTCAGCTACCATCTTTTGACCAAGTAGAAGAAAAGCTTAACTCTTCGTCCTGTTAGCTAGCGCTAGGGAGTCATCAACGCTTAGACTTTCCAATGAAGGATAATACAGTCACATGATAATTAGTAAAAGTAACGCCAGTCAGTTCCAGCCTTGACTTTCGCATTTACTCAATGATCGTAGCGACCCTTAAGGTATCCTAGTTCAGAATAGTTAGTCGCATCCATTGCTGTTTCCTCCAATTTGAGAATAGTGCAGTCCATCCTGTTTGCATCACAGCATTGAGTTTGTTAGATCGCCGTGTACACCATGCAGTAAATAATAAGCAAGTCACTTAGATAAGAAGGTAGCAAATTGAACAATTAAACTCTTAGCATTCAATCAAAGCTGGCTAAAAGCCTCCGTCCTATCGATTCGTCCGTGCTATCTAACTAGCAGTGGCAGTAGCAGTGAGAATCAGGCTAGCCAAAACTCCAACGAACTTTCCTTCAAGACATGCATGCCGTATCCGGACTTGCTATTCCCCCAGCAAGTCAATAGCAGTGAAAATGTGTATCGGTACTAATTGGGTACAGGAAAATTTGGAAGGTGAAAAGATGCAGTGTGAGTGGCAAGTGTAACTAACCAAGGCCAATTCGTGATCGCGATCAGCAACTCCATCCGACAAAGAGGAACGAGAAGATGATCGATGCACGAAAAGAAAGAAAACCCTCAGATTTGGATGAGCGGGAGACAATCAAACCTCACAATCCGATTATTCAACTCACTCGACATCCAAGTGTAAAGTGATGCCCGATAACGATCGATCAAACGCCATAAATGCTTCGTGAACAATTGAGCGAATGCTTCTGACAGACCGAAAGAAACGTGAGCAATTGGGAAGGGAAGCGGAAAGGTGTCGGTCAAAGATGATCGCATGTGAGGTGCGGTGCTCAGTGCACGACACCAGGTGCAGCGCGCTTGTTCCATGCGTTGTTCTGCTGTGGATTCGTCCTAGCATTGTTATTGTTCCATCCGGATCCGGTTCCACTTGTAGATGGCCGAGGCGTGGCGTTTTGAGACGGTCCCGCTTGGGCTTGGTAGTTGCTCGATGGCTTCCTCGATCGGGGGTTGGGAGAGTTAATGTTTCCCTCTCGAGGGTTGAAGCTGCGCTTCTTGCTATTGCTGTTGTTGTATGGTGTCGTTTTGCGAGCACGCGGCTTGGGCATGGTCTTCGTAATTGTCTCTTTTGCACCTGGAAGACGTATGTTGACTTCACCATCGACGGGAGTCATGGGAAATGGCGTCGCGCTGATGGCTTCAACGAGTCGCTGAAACTTTGAGTTTGGACGGCTAGATGGAGATGGAACCGACAGCTCATTCGCCGCGAGATGTGGTTTTTTTGGCAAGTTAATCGTGGGCAATGATCCAAACTCACGATCTTCGAGGAGAGCCTCCTCAGCTGTAACCTTAGACACAACATCATCACTGTCATCAATGCTAAAGTTTGCAAAAGCTCTCTTCGTTGGAGTGATTGGTAGTGAAACTGTAGCCGAGCTGCGTTGGGTAGTCACATCCAAAGGCGCCTTAGATGCTGACGTAACAGCTAGCGAAAGCGGTGCTGGCGGCGATGCTGCGGAATGGGCATTTTGAGATTGAGGTTGCTGTTGCTGTTGCGGCTGTGTTGTTCTGCCAAAAAGGCCGTTGAATCTTGCCTGCCAGTCTTTTTGAGTAACAAGAGGCTGCGAGCCGATGCGAATAAATGGCTCAGGCCGAACAGGCATAATGACAGGCGCTGGCGGAGATGGCGGAACTGGAGGAAGCTTGACACGAGCTTTCGGCACCGGCAAATTCACTACCGGATGGTTCGCATCTCCATCGAAGACAGGATGCGAATAAGTTTCAGGCGGCGGAGGTGAATCTGACTGTTGTGACGTCGTCGAAGCCTGTGAAGAGGAAGCTTCGGGAGCGCGTGGAAAGAATCGAGACGAGCGACCACCCTGGGGGTGGGGAACATTGAGATTCGCAGTCGCACCAACCGGTTGTTGAGGCGCAAGATTGTCTCCATGGATCGCCGGCTGTGAAGAATGAGAGTCTAGCTGAGTCGCTGCCGGTGCCTCTACTTTTGGAAGAGATTCAGCGGAATCAACATGTGACGCAGCTTCGGACGGATGATTCGACTTGACTTCTGTGGCATTGCCACCTTGAGCGACGTGAACGACACTGTTAGTCTTGAGAACCTTGCGACGGCTAACACCATCCTCAGCAGGCTTGGTCAGTCTGAATGTCTCTTTGATCTGAGGCATGTACGCTGCAGCGCCGCTCTTCTCTAACTCCTCTCTCCATTTGGCTGCGCGCATTGCATCATCGCGTTGGATGGCATTGCCAAAGTTGCCCCATTCACCTTTTGAGGTAGAGTTCGCAGCTTTCACAGGCGGAGCTATGGGGCCCGGGTCGGGTGCAGTTGCAGCGTTCAGAGTGTTCTGTGACATTTCACCAAGAGCTGCAGATTGCTGTTGACGCACATCAGCTGATGGCATGAACATTTGCGTGTGGCTGAATGCTGGCGTATGGTTAGGAATAGCTTGAGTCTGAGCAGGCGAAAGTTTCATCGCAGATGGTGGAGCAATTGGACCAGGTTGGCTTGTGTGTGATTGTTGAGGTTGGTGTGAGGCTGGTCGAGTAGGGCCTCTGTTGTAGTTTGCGTCAAATGTACCGTTTCCAAGTGCTCGGTCTTTATATTGAGGTGGGCCCCAGACGTTGCCAGTAGGCTGATTGTTGGAAATAGAGCTGCTCCAGGCAGGATATGATTCTTGTTGTGGGAGAGAAGGCTTCCATGCTTGTGAGGAGTGGTCGAGTGACTTATATGAAGCACGGACCTCCGCCTCCGATTGTTGTAATTTTGATTGGTCCAATTGAGGTGGCTGGTCCACAATATGTGAATGGTTCTCAATAAGCGGGCTCGGTTTCGGCTGTACTCCGGCACTTGCTGACTTGGTTGGGGAAGAGATCGGCTTAGGCACAACTTCCTGAGTAGCTTTTGCGGGCTTCGGTGACAACTTAGTCTCTGAAAAAGGAATCTCCGCAAGATTTCCCAGCTTTCTGGCTGGATGAGGTTGATGGACTTTGATCAGCCCATATTGCGCGACTTCCCCCTCCGATGTTGGTACTGGCGGCTTTGGAAGGGACTGGACTGGAGCTGGAATGGCTTTGTCCTTTTGGGGAGATTTTTCTAGGGGGAGTGGTGATGAGGAATCTTTTGCTTTGTCCTTGTGATCACCACCCAGACCCATCGCTTCCAACTTCAGCCTAAGGCGTTCCTTTTTAGCAGCTTCCTCCCTTGCCTCTTCTTCTTGCTGGCGTTGTTTCTCAAGTTTTGCACGCTCCAGTTTCTCACGCATAAGCCGCTTCTGGCGTTCCACAGCATCCTCCATTGGAACTGCCGCTCCTTGAGCTATATCCCCAGCCCCAGACGAACCTACAGAGCCGTAGGGGGAAGCTGGTTGTACGTAACTAGCATTGGGCGATGACTTCTGTGTCCAAGAGTGATGCTGCTCAGCTGGTGAAATTCCACGCTCAGGGAAATGGGTACGATTTTGCTGAAGTCCTGGTCGAGGGGTTTCGGTTGGTGTCGCGATCTCGGAGCTAGCGAGAGACTGCGATCCACGTCGGTGCTGCATGTCAAGTGGCATAGGTGGTATATCTGGCAGCCGCCCGAAAGACATTCTCCGACCACTACCACCACTAACGTTCGACGAATTGCGCCGTCTACCCCATGAAGGACCCTCAGCTGCACTTGAGCGAGAAGTTTGAAAAGCCGCAGACGGTTCTGCAGGCCCGCCTTGTTGTGATGGCCGCTGAAGGACTGACGGTTGCCGGAAGCTGTTATCCCGAAAAGATCCGCGACGCATGTCGTTGACAGGCTCATATCGGCCATTGTGTGAATTGAACAATTCTTTGTTTCCACGATCGTCTCGCCAAGACCTGTTGAAGTCATCTGGAGCAAATTCCTTAGCAGTAGGTGCTGTTGGCGGTGCATCGAAACCATGGGGATCCCTTTGAGAAAACCGAGTTTGTGGAGATGGTTGGGTAGGGGGATTTATTTGCACTGGAGACACTTTGTCCACAGGTGGAAGCGGAGCCCATGGAGATTTGATAGGCGCAGGGGCCGAAGGCTTGGCTACCAAGGTCGGCTTCTCCATCGCGCCCTTCAATACTAAACCGGTCTTTAATGAGCCTGTCAGAGTATGAATACCAGGCTTAAGGATTGTCTTCGTTCCGCTAGTAGAGTTTGGTCTCTGCACGCTCGAGGATGATGCCAGTACCGGTTTACCTGTCTCTGAAGGTGTCTCCTTTTCAACGGTAGGTTTGGGTTCATCAGGAAGTTGTTGGTTTTCTGCTGTGGCGACTGTAGACTTTGTACCATCCATCCATTCCACCGTCTCAGGCGCCCAATCGTCCTCATCGTCATCTATATCCGCCCATTTTGCTTCCTTTCCAGACTCGTCTGCCTGTAACCGCGTCGCCAGGTGAATTCCATATTGTTGTTTGAGTTCTTCATCCGTGAACTGCTTTGGCGGAGGCGGTGGAATGGCTATCACAGGAAGATTAGCACAAGCGCTAGAATAAAGTGGTTTATTTTTGTCAAAGGAATGCTCACGTTGATTCTTATTCCAAACCTTGCTTGCATCAGGACCAGAGCCAGCCCCATTAAGTTTTGATAATGAAGAGCGAGGAACGGTTCCTAGTCCACTCCCTGATTTAGCCACAAGTCGGGGTTTGGCTGTTGGCTGCGCAAAAATGTTCGTTTGCCCGGAGGGAGACGCTATACATACAAGAGGCAGTTAGCAAAAGGAATAGTTTAATTTATGGAGTTCATTACCTTTATCTCCTGGCCGCACAGAGGGAGTCGACACTGCGGATTTGGCCAGGAAATTTTTTGTTACCGACACGGCTTTGAAAGACGCCGGTTTCTTGACCGAATTCGATCGTATATGTCGCCCTGGTCTTTCCTTTGCCTGGTCTACACTTCCAGGTCTACTAATATCTGTATCTGAGCCACCACTAATCTCCGCAAGTGCTGCTTGCCCAACCACATCCTCTGCAGCGGAACGCTCTCCAGTGTCGCCGTTGGCAAGCGGCTCCTCAAGAATCTTCGGTCGTGATGCGTTATCTCGCAGTTCTTCAGCATCTGTAATTGCAGACTGTCCACGGTCAGTTTCCTGATAGTAGGTGAGTATCTTTGCAACCACTCACAGTCAAGGCATCGTTCGCCTTGTTAGTAGATGAGGGTGTAACGCCAATTTCAGGTTCGCTCGTGCTCGAATTGTTTAGGGACGAACTTAAAAGAACTTTTGAGGGTTTTAGAATGGCGGTCATAGATTCCGATAGCGCCTCGCCGTCGCCGGCGGAGTTGTTGGTAGTTGTCGCAGTAGCGTCGATGGGAGAAGCGTCACCCATCGACTGTGCTTCCTTTACCACATCTTGGATGATCTGCTCTGCCATAACAATTTGCGTAACTGTGCGGGCAGTCGAACGGTCTTTGTCAGAATCTTCGTATTTATCTAGGTTGATGAACATAGCAAGTCAAGGAGTCGGCCTGAGGAGGCCAAGGGTCTATGTAGTGGAAAGGCAAGCAAAAATGAATATATCTACCTATCGTCAGAGCCTACAAGTCGCCACGAGGGAGTAGTTGGCGCTTCCGCAGAAACGTCGACTGCTGGCCTGGAAAGCTCGCGCGGCGTATGTGGAGATGCGGGAGAAAAGTGGCTCGGGGGTGTTCCTAAGGTGTTGGAAGCGGCTCGAAAAGGTGGTGATGAGGTGAAAGGGCTAATGGACCTCTGTCGGAGGAGGGATGAAGGGAGAAAAGGGCCGACACCTAATGGCCAGTTGTGGTGATGATGATTAGGAGATGCGGACGTGACACCTCGCTGCTTTGAAGTTGATGTTTCGGGCACGCTGGTTGGATCCGCCAAGCCCGGGAACGCCTCAAAGAAGGCTGAGGTCACTCTCCAAATGACCAACAAATCCGGTCACAAGTCTCTTCGCGACGAATTGAAGCCAGCGGCTATACAATTGGATGAAATCTTTTGTGTTATGAGTCACAAATGTCAAAGATCACACACTAAACCTCAAAGAAGCAGATACTATCAAACAGACCGCCGCGACGATGAGCAGCATATTAATGAAAAATGGCCGGTTTCAATAAGTTAGGCTCTCCATTGAATGCTGTTCACAAGCATATGTACACCCACATCCTGCCTCCTAACTTCTAGCCACCAAGTCGCCTTTGCTTAATATCTAGTGAGCGTTGTTCTTGTGGTGACCTATTAGTAATTAGCCAGTGTTCAATCTCTCCAATCTCGCTTTGATGGCGTACGCAAATGGAAGTAGTAATTCTGCGCATAGCCAATAATCATGAGAGCGCCGATGACATGAACGAGTGCTGTGAACCGTAGTTATTAGTCAAAAGTTTTTGCACCCCATTTTAAACACTTTTTTTCAGTAAATTGGACTGGTATTGAAGCCTTACGCATTGCCGACGCATTTTTGCCCATGTATCGCGCCTGGTATCTTTGAAGAAGGCCTCTTGGCTTCGGCTCCGGGGCAGGACCTCGGGGAAGCTTCTCATAAAAGCCCACAACTCGTTGCATACGGACGGCATCCTGAGCAGCTCCTATGGCCTTCAAATCCGAGTTAGCTTTTGATATATTCTGTGCTGAGGCATGCATGGTGTAACGGATGGGAGGCTGTAGCTCCGCGGAGGGTTTGCGCTCAACCGGATGGTACGAGAATTCAGGTTCAGAGACTATCAAATAGCACTATTGTCGGCACTCACACTCGGGGAAGCAATCTAGAGGCTCGCTTTAGTACCTTTCTGAACAGGTAAGATGAAATTTGTTCTAAATACCTTGGGCGGAATGAGGGTCGAGAGACCGCGCTTTTGTAAGTAGCTCATTGCGACTACTGCGTCCAATTAGCCACAGAACCTTCATCTCATACGTAAACTAAAACGAGTGGGAAATACCTGGGCTGGGAAGAGAGGGGGCTTCGATTGGTGATTAAATGAGGATGAATAGATGCAAGGTTGGAGTGCAGAGGTTCTTCAGAGGCCGGCAAATGCGGTTAGGCCTCCCGAAATACCACCCGGCGACGCCCATCGTCAGACTTAGGTTACCGCAGCGTCTACACCTCTCAACTTCATCCACAATGTTTCAGAGATCAATTCGCTCCCGGCTACTCCTAACTGCATCACGACCAACAGCGAGGTTGGCAGCTGTCCCCAAACATCGGTATTACGCCAATGAACCCTCACTAAAAGCCAGCCCCAAGGATGCTCCTGTAGCAAAACCAGGCGACTCAGCGATGATTCGACAGAAGGGCGTAGCAGGGGGTCAGCCAAGACATCAGCCGGATTATAATGTTGCTATCGACTACCGGACATCGTGAGTGGACTGGAAAACATGGCCAACCTTAAGCATGTAATGACAGCGCTAATACATACTATTAAGGAACTTCTCCCCTATCCCAAAACGCGTTATGGACGGCAGTGAACCTGGTGATTCTGTTGCTGCAGCAGTGCTCTCAGGTGCGCCGGTGGACCTCCAGGCACGAACCGTCAGGTGAGCCACCTAAATGGAACCCTAGCATTGCACTCGAATCACAGCCGATACTACTCTCTCTCACTTTGTAACGAAGTCTTGAGGAGTCTGATTCTAATAACCTTATAGAATCTACCGCCCTACTAAAACAGCCACACAATCCGGAGACTGGCACTCGCACCATTGGGTCATGGACTGGGACCCTCTCCCCAAAGGACATCGATGGGAAAACCCGCTCATGGGCTGGCAGTCTTCGGCTGATTTCATGCAAGGCTATAACTTGAACTTCAAATCAAAGGAAGACGCAATCAACTTCGCCAACAAGCAGGGATACGAGTATTTCGTGCAGGAGCCGAATGAAAGAAAGTTTATCCCTAAGGTCTATGCGAATAACTTCGTGCACAGCCCGAAGAAGCTGAAGATTATTAGGACAAAGTAGGTCAAAGGAGGAGGGATAACATGGGGCTTGGAAATCAACAAAGGAAGGGATTGTAAATACCGGCTTAGCTTACTTTTGTAAAATTGAACCACGCCATTGTGAAAGGTCGTTAATGGCTAAAATCCACGAGACCAAAAACATGCTGTCCTGCAGTTTCGTTAACAAACTCATATTTTCACATGATATTTTACGCGGCCTTTTTGGTATTCGCCATATTGAAAACACATGTTGGACGAGTGAGGCATCACCCCCTTATTGGCGCACTAATTCGTATAAACAACCTCACATGGTTTTCTAGAAAGACACAAGATCACGATGAGCATAATTGCCTCTTTCTTATCAAGCGCGAACACCCATTGACCATTACCTGTCTCGATGCCGATTTCCCTTCAAGCATACGAAGTCTAGCCTCTAAGATACAGAGAACTTAATACCAATCGAATTTGGCTCTGTACCTAATTATCATGAATATTACGTTTCCTTGTGAATAATGACTACTGATGAGACACTGCTTACAGATTGAGTAGACGCTGGGTTTCTTCTCGGTACTTTCAATCGAACATTTGAAGTCTCGATGGACCGTACATTAGTTGAGATATTTGGCACTTTTGGTCCTACCGTTATCGATAAGAGTTGGCTAATAGAATCAATTGGATCAAGGCTCCGTGATGAAAAATATCAGGTCGAAGAAGCTGTCAATTTCCATGTATAATTGCTATATACACTTAATCTTTGGAGTTAAGTTGCTCCAAATAAGGAAGCCAACACTCATCTTTTCTATAGAACGGTATGTGGTAGACGGGGCAGCCAAATAGAGTTCTTGGAGCTCTATGTCGCCTCCTCTAACTCTTACTACTACGAGCTTTACGAGCCGTATTTGGTGAGCACTCAAAGTCGATGGGACAAAATCTATATCATTGGATGGAGGATTAGAAGGCATGATTGATTAATGTATAAAGGTCTGGACCGGCTCGTGTACGCGGATGGTGTGTTAGCAACTCAGTCAATCGAGGCACGAGCACGGCAGGAAGGACGCATACAAGCCTGTACGATTGAATTGTCTACAGGGTCCGGGAGGTTCGGTGTCCCCCCCTGGGGCGCGCAGCAGCGGTGGCATCCAATTTCGCTTGAGCTTCGCCTAAATTAGTATGTAGAGCTCTCAGGAAGGGGTGTAGTACGTGGTTAGGGCTTGAACCACGGCCCACCTCGAATTCGGAGCTCTGAGCTCGATTTTGAAGCTATTCTGAACTCCTCTCCCCTACCAAATTGTAATATCACCTCTGGATCTTGGTGTTTTACCCCGTTGCCTTCCTTAATATGGCTCCAAATCTGGGTGACTAGCAGTACGCCTTTATTTAAAATCCTTCTTATAGCCGGCGCCAGTATGAGTGTATGTGCCCGCGTTTGAAGCTTATATTGATAGGAGAAAGAGGCTTTATAATACTACGACTTTTGGTAAGGGAGAGGAGTTTAGAATAGCTTCGAATTGAGCTTAGAGCTCCGAATTCGAGGTAGGCCGTGATTCAAGACCTAACCACGTACTACAGTAAAACCTCCTTAGTACGATATGGGGTATATAACGATATCTTCTGTATTACGACCTGCACCCCTTAATCAAGCCTTTTTTGGTGTAATGTTACGATAATCTGACTTTTGACAATATCGTTAGGCACCTACCACCAATATCGGTATAATCAGTAGAGAATTTGTATGGGAAGGGGCCCTATTTAGCCCGCGAGGTAGACATCCTAAGCCTTTTTAGGCATTAAGCTCTTCTTTTTCCTGCTTATTTACCCAACACGTAACTCCTGATATAACAATACCATTAGTATTACGATACGCTCGGCCGAACAAACGGTATCGTACTAAAGATATTTTACTATACACCCTTTCCTGCTATAGTGATGTAAGCGGATATTGCGGATATCTAATTCATTAATTTATGTAACGCGTTATTATTACCACACGTAGTTATTTTTTTTTTTAAGACTTAGGGCTTTGAAATAGTATAAATGTTATTATACGGCTATTACTTAGTCCTAATATTAATTTCGTTAAAGTTAAAAAACGCATTATTAAAATTATAAGCATATATTATATTTTATTAAATAGTCTACTAATATAGATAAAACTATATAGATCTATAAATATCTACTACTTAAAGTTATTGCAATACCTAGTAAATACTATAGTTAGGTCCTTCCTTAAAAATATCCTTTCTTAGCCTAAAGTGCCTCTACTACTACTTGACGCTATATCTATATAAAAAACCTACTATAGCTTAGAAGAAAAGCACTAGTTATTAAAATTAGAAGACTATAGTTAAATAGGAATACTAGTAGGTCTTATAGAGTTTATAGAAGCTAGATAATTGTATATAGGAGAATTTTATATCCCTAGTAGAGAGGTAGTTATAGGATATATAAAATAAGCTTCTAGCCTTATAGGAGGCAAGTAAAAATAAACAGTTAAGCTTAATTGTATAATTATAGCACCTATTATACTAACCGCGTGCTTACGCGTTTGGTATACCAGGTACGCGTTTACGCGTTTAGTGTACTAACTACTCGCTTACGCGTCTAGTGCACTTATAAAGCACTAACTAATTAGGGGGGAGGTGTATTAGTATATAGACTACGTAGTCTGCTTTATATAATCGACAGTTACTATTATCTAAAAGAGTATACGATACTATACGTATTTCGTGCCCCTAGATTTAACTCACTTATGCTATTAAATTAGTACGAATACTGATTAGTAAGCGCGTATAGATTAGTAATTACTTAATACCTCCCCCTAAGCGATACTTAATAGCGACCACCCGTTTAGACTCCTAGTACGACTTACTAGAAGGTTAGAAGTTAGGGATTATAGACTTATCTCTAACTCTATATACTTATTTAAGTCTTAATATAGTTTACTAAAAGTATAATAAACGCGAATATAGACCTATATAGAACCCCTACCCTTAAACCTTAAACCCCTATTCCTACTATACCTCTCTTAACCTCTTTTTAGACCCCTTATAGAGACCCTTTACCCTTTTATAAACCGTTACGGACCCGTTAATTACCTTTATAGACTGTTATAAAACCTTTTACTCTTCTGCGAACTATTATGGACTTACTAACCGCCTTTATAGACTACTATAAGACCTCTTTTACCTACTATGTATTATACTATATAATATAGTATAGTAGACCTAAGAAAGCAAGTTAATAAAGGTTAGGAAAAGTAGAGGTAGGGAGTTAACCTTATGTCTATACCTAACGTTAATAACTATATTAAATTTAAAGTTCTTAAATATAAATATTTTAAGCTTATAAATGTTAACCTATAGGAGTAATACTAGGAAGACTTCGCGGACTTTACGGAAGCTATCTTTAAAGTATATAACCCTACTACTATCCGTAACCTACGGACCCTCTTACGTAACTAAGGTNTATAGGTTAAAAGGAATAAATAAGTTACTGTTATATAATCCTTATATAACATAATATATAAAAAGGACTAAACGGAATAGACTAAAGAGGAAATCCTAGACCAGTTCTAAGAAACTAAGGAACTCTTTACTTCTTCTAAACTTAATATAATTGCTAGCCTTATACCTAACCTACTTAACTAAATTCGTCCTATAAACCTAAGTAGTTTTAGAATTAATCTTATAGGCTAAAGTATACCTAGTACTTAAGTTACGGACTATAATACCCCCGTAAACCAAAATACGGACCAAATTACTTCTATTATTTAAGTTATAGATCCGCAAGCCATATATCCGCAAACTATATATCTATAAGCTATATATCCGCAAGCTATAGATCTATAAGTTATAGATCTGCAACCCACCTAAGTAAAGACCTATAGTAAGGAGCTAGCTAACCTAGCTAAGTTCTATACTAATAAATCTAAGTATAGTGGTAAAAATAATAACTTTAACTTTAAACTAACCATCTTTATAGACCTCTGTTAGAAGGCTAATATTCCTAAATAGGAGTTTAGCTAAGCCTACTCTACTATACTACGCGGCCTAGTACTTAACTACTACTACACTAACCTTAAGAGTAACCCCCTTAGTGTTCCCTTTAATAAGCTATGCGAAGCTACCCGTAACTACTTTAAAGAACTAAAATATAAGCGTAATATCCTTACCTAATAGAATGCGACTAAGCTATGGACTATAATTAATAAGAATATTAAAAAATCGACTATAGAGTGCCTGTAAATTCTTATTAAAGACCTCCGGCACCTATAGTACGGCCTTAACGCTAAGCTTTAAATAGACGACTTTCTGTATAATAAACTTATTATGGCCTACTAAGAAGTAGAGCCCTATAAGTACGCCTACTATAAGCCTATAGATATCTTAGCTAGCCTTATTAATAATCTACGCTCCTCTATTATAATGTATAAAGTCTTAAACCCACTAGGCAGTACTTAAGCCTTTATTATGGATATTTAATATCCGTAAATAGACTTAGACGTCTACTTTATAGACCGCCGCTACCGCTAGTAGCACCTATACCAACTAAGTCCTACCTGTAACCCCTATAGCAACCCCTATATGAAAATATACCCCTATAGACAAACTAGCCAGAAGTGCTTTATATGCGGTAAAGAAGGATATTGGTCTATAAGGCATACCTAGAAAAAACGTAATAAGTTTAGGAAAAGACTTAATAGCTATATTAACTAGTTTATTTTAGAATATAAAGGAAAGGAAGTAGAAGAGCCCCCTAATAAGTTAATAGAAGCCCTTATAATTGACTTTAACTTAAACGCTTAGGAATAAGAGACCTTAAAGATATTTTTAACTACTTTTGGACCTTTTACGGACAGCTAAGCCTTTAATATTACGACTATATTAGCTAACTGTTCCTTTATACACTTAATTACGCCTAAAAACTATTTTGTAAGTACCCCTATTATAGACGTTATAGATTATAAGTAGGACCTATTTATATATATTACTATAAAACGCTATACCCCTAAGGAATTTTACAGTGTTATAATCGATATAGGTGCCTTTAAGAAGTCTACTATAGGCTATAGATAATACCTTATATATAGGACCACTATAAATAACAATACGGATATTAATATTACGTAAACTAGGGCCGTAAACGTCTAATTCGGCATCAGCTTAACCGTATTAATTAGATTAGTTAAAGTTAAAACTCTAATTAGCCTAGTTAACTTCTACGTAGTAAAAGCGGACACCCCCTTCCTACTCTATCTTATAGATATGGATAGGTTATAGGTATATTATAATAATGTTACGGACACCCTAATTAGCCCTATAACTACCCTAGGAAGCAAGTATATTACCTTACTAATTATATAACAATTTAGATACCCGTTCCTTATATAGGGAGAGACTTTATAGACCTATATTTAGGAATCTTTTGACTATAACCTATACTACCTTACTAGTACGGAAATCTACTACCTATACCGCTGTTTCGGCCACCTGTTAGCTAAAAAAATATAGAGAGTCCTTAAACACTCTAGATATAATGACGTTAATAGGAAAATAATTAACCACCTAACTAAATACTGCTCCTTTTACTAGAAATACGGACGTTCCCTAGGCCGATTTAAGTTTACCCTTTATAAGGATCTTAATTTTAACCACTTAGTATACGTAGATATTATATATATTAACGGCAGCCTAGTATTATATATAATTAATAAGGTAACCCGCTACTAAGCCGCCTATTAGTTGTAAAATATATCTATAAAATATACTTAGGATATTTTACGGACCTACTAGATTAATATATACCTTAGACCTCCTAAGTATATTACCTATAATGCTAGTAGGAACTTTATTAGTAAGGAATTCTAATAGTATGCTATGGCCATAGCTATTTTAACAAAAGCTATTCTAGTTAAGGCGTACTAGTTTATTAGGCTTATTAAGTAAGCTTACCTAGCTCTATGGAGAGCTTACTAGATTATTATAGATAAGTATAAGGATATCTAAAAGGAACTAGCTTTACAGATGGCCGTAAAAGCCGTTAATAATACCGCTAGCCTTAACGGATTAGTACCTACCCTCTTGGTTTATAAAGCCTATCTAAGAATAAGTAAACTAAACCCTCTTACCCCGTTTATTATAGACCGAGCAGCTATAATATAGAAGGTAATAGCCGAAATAGTTAAATTACGGCCCAAACAAACTACTAATAACGCCCTATACTACCGTAACGGACCTAACACAACCTTAGTTTATAACCTCCTACTTAATTCTAAAGTCCTTATATAGCGTAAGAGCGGCAACTAGACTGGACCTTATTGTCTACTAGCCGTAGAAAACGAGATATGCTATATATAGCTTTTTAGTAGGCTAACTAGCTTTAGAAGTACGTTTATAAAACCCTACTTTTAATCTAAAAACACTTATAATGTCGAGCTAGATAAACTAGAAGTACCTGCCGAATTAAATAAACTAAAAGCACCCTTGCCTACCCTAGAGGTTCTCTAAAAACCTACTAAACCTACTAAACCTACCATAAAGCGTGGCTAAGGACGCCCCCGTAAGAACCCCGTAATAGAGAATTACTTAACCTCTATAGGCATATCTATAAAGCAATCTCCGCCTATAAATATATTAGTTTTAGTATATAATTATAATTATAATATTTAATTACGCTATTGCGGCTCCCGTTAAGGTCCATGCAGCGGGTCTATATAGGTATATATATATATATATATAAGAGGGGAACCGTACCGCTAGGGCCGGATAAAACCTCTCCTTCTCTTGTTATACGGCCTATATGGCTTATTATATGGCCTATATAGCCTCTCTTCTAATTAGTAACTACTAAGTACAAGTAAACGTCTCTTTAAGGCGCTATAGAAAAGCCATCTTAATACGTACTCCTAGGTTTATCTAGTGGGGTATATAGCTAGGGCCTAGGTTCCGTTCCTAGCTACTCTAGTTATCTAGGTAAGGTATAAACCGGTAGCCTATAAGGCTAGTAGTAGTATAGAAGGTTCCGTTATTTATATCTGCATTAATATACGCAGCTCTATACCTTACTAAGTTTTATTAGGTTCTATTAAGATATTAACCTCTACTAAATTCTACCAGGTTACTAGATTCTATTAAATTTTATTAGGTTGCTAAAGTTCTACTAACTTCTATTAGGTTATTAGATTCTGCTAGGTTGCTAAGATTCTACCAAATTCTATTAGGTTGCTAGAACTCTGCTAAATTCTATTAGGTTGCTAAAATTCTGCTAACTTCTATTAGGTTGCCAAATTCTACTAAATTCTGCTAGGTTAATAAGTTTTACCAAATTCTACTAGGTTACTAGAGTTCTGCCAACTTCTACTAGGTTGCTATTTGCAAAATTCTACTATATTTTACTATCCCTATAGTATTTATCCTCCGCCTCTTAAAGCACTTCCTAGCCTCTTTTTTTTACCCTAGCTAGCTCTCTAGCAAATAAAAGGTGTAGTAAGAGGTTTGTTTGCATAAACCAGTCCATAACTACTTTAGTAGCCTTTAGCTTAGTTAGGAGCTCTTTATATAAGGATATTCTAGTATAGTAATATATTTCCGTCTAGCTAGTAGCGTATCTAGGGCAGAATACCACTATATACATTATTAATTATTAGCTATAGCCGCATAGGTTTTTTTTATTTTTTTATTTTTTTTTATATCCGTTGTATTATACTACGTACAATACTGCGCATGCAGCCTCTGGGCTATGGCGCTATAGTTCTATATACATAAATCCTTTCTAGGCAGCTTAATATGTACTAGTAGCTATGTCCTAGTAGTTTATAAACCCCTAAATTAGGAGTTTATAGTTTCTTAGTAAAAATACTAAAATACTACAACTACTAGGGAATGAGAAAATGGTGAGAAAAACTGTAAGAAATCCTAACCCCCGTCCCTGTCCTTTTGCTCAGTGATGGCAATAATTAGTTAGTTAGTTACGATTATGTTATATTATATAGGAACATAACTAACCTAATCATAATCGCACCTGCTGATTATATTACGTAGATATAACTATATAATCAACCGCGGAAATAGCGGAAATAAAAAGAGGGAGAGGTAGAGCTTTGGGGGAGAGCTCTAGGTAAGCTCTAGGCAAGTGTGTTATCTACACGTGAGTTTTCACGTGTAGATAATATCACGTGGAAGCCCGTGCCTAAAAGATGTAATCAATGTAACTATATAACCAAATCAGAATCACTTTCTTTGATTATATAATAATCGGAATCATGGGGCTGATTATGGTTATATAGTTATTGCCATCACTACTTTTGCTCTCTACTATCTTTTAACCTAAAAGCCTAGTAGGAGTTACCTCCTTCTAAACTCCTATTAATTTTATTCTTCCATAGAATCTTCTACNCNAGTACTATNTACTAGTTTAGCNGCTCTAAGATTCTCNCAGTCTNTNCTATTAGCAAAGTGTTTTTCTTTACAATTAATGCAAAGAGGGGTGGTATGCTTGNAAGGCCTNCCGCTTATTAAGCAGGTAGNANAGCAGTGGTCTTTAGATAGATATGCAGCCGCATAATATCTACAGGCCCTAGTAGAGCATCTGTCTCCTATATNGCCAAATTTTTGGCAGCTATTACACTGCGTAGTAGGAGAGACTTNGAGGTATTTTACTACCTTAGTAGCTGTACCTGCAATTGATATCTCTTTTTGCTTGAGGATTTCTTGTCTTTTTTCTTCGTTCTCTATAGTAAAAACTATAGAGCCAAATCTAGTCTATAGATCGTGTCTTTTTACACTAGATGAGATCCATCTAGGTAGTCCTTATATCCTTATAGGATTAAAAGTCTCTATTTCTTCTTTTAGAAGCTTAGAGCCTCCTTCTCCTAAGAAAGGTAGGGTAGGAACCCTATGGGCTATAATTTGAACCCATGGTTCTAATTTTTGTTCTCTTTGAAAGGTAAAGCAGTTATGCCAGATTTCCTTATATTTGACTAGGAAATCTGCATTATACTCTTCCGTAGTCGTAAGGAGAATATTTTGTTTTCCTTTAGTTCTGGCTATAGATGCTAAAACCGGTTTTTCTACTTGCAGTTTTAATGCAAATAGTTAATTGACTTTGTTTCGTATAGAGAAGGTATCTAGAGGTTGGTCCTTTTGGTCTATAATTAGGACTAGCTTTCTTTCTTATAGCTGCTTTTTCTTACTTCTAGTAGAAGTAGAAGGAGTAGGAAATGGAGTAGTAACGAGGAGGGTAGAGAGGACGAAGTAGGGAGGTCCTTTTTTAGCCTCTCTCTGCGTAGGTTTCTTTAGTAGGGGCTACCTCCTTACGGAGAGCTCTTACTTCTTCAACTAGTCCTTTTAGGACATCTTTTGTCTTTTCTTTTCCTTTTATAAAGGGATTTTCTCCTACTAGGATACTACGTGTATAGTCCTCTAGCTGTTTAACTTGTTCCTTTTTGTCTTCTTCTTCTTCTTCTTCTAGCCCTTTATAGGCCTGGATTAGGCTATCTAGAGCCTTTTATAGGTGTTGTTTTGGAGAAAGGGGAGAGAAAGATATACTAGGTATACCAGCCGTNAAAGTNATNAGTTTGGTTGTCTTTTTTGCAGGTTTTTAGTTTTCTTTTTTAGTAGAAGACTGAGGATGTCCNCTTTTTTCTCCTGTCCNAAATAGGCNAGGAGAAGGAGAAGGGCNAGAAAANGTNAATNTAGATATANACTNATTATNACTTATTTCTATAGGAGGTTTCTTTTTAGGCCTACCGGGCCTTGGCATTGTGTCTCTTATAGGGGGGTTTTCCTAGTTTTTACTATCCTTATACCCTTTCTCCTTACTAATCCTACTAGAAGATTTCTGAGGAGATTAGGCTAAGAGGTAGTAGGGAAACTAGCCCCTATTTTGTAGTTTTGGTATTAGTAGTATTGGTAGTAGTGGTAGTAGTTTTGGTGTTCCTGTCCGTACCTCGCTTATAAGCTAGGGCCACCTTTAAAGAAATTTTTTTGTTAGGAGAAAGGGGGTAAAACGACAAATAAATCCACCTCTAGCTCGCTAGGCAGTAGGAATTAGGTCTTAAAAGTTAGAAAATCGATTGTTTTTGATGGTAAGATGGGTATGCGTAAGTTTTGGAGTGTGGCGCTACCTTTTGGTAAGGTTGCATGTGTGGTGAAGCTTTTGTAGCCGCATAGGTAGGTTAGGGTTAGGTGCCCTAGTACTTTTTAGTAATAGAGGTATCTATTAAGCCCTATATACTTAGTTCTAAGCAGCATATTAATTATACTCTTTACCTTTATAAGCCTTACGTGGCGTTTAAAAACTTCCTTGTTTTATAGCTCGGCCTAGGCCGTTATATAGTAGGTAAATATACTCTAATACTTTTCCTATTCCCTTTTTTACCGCTTTTTAAACGCCTCTTATACCCTAGCCCTTCTACTTCTCTTATACTGCGCTTTAGATAGGTTTATTAGCCGTATATCTATCCCTAAAATAGCAACCGCTATCCTCTTAAGCTTATCCCATCTAGTGGGCCGTATTAGTAGCTTTATTCTAGGCTAGAGTTAGTAGGCTATCGTGGCCTATATAGTATTGCACTCCCTCTTAATATACTCTCTTACCAGTCCTTCCCGTGTCCTTTTTGCGTAGGCTATAGCTAGCTCTTTAAGGTATATCTAAAGCGGCGGAAACCCCGTCTTATACTCTAGTACTACTATTAGCGTTAATTTATACGCCCCCGTAATAGTATAAAGGTATAGGTTCTATACTACGCCTAGCTAGCACAGCTTAGTTTTACTTATCTTTTTAGGCTTTATCCACTCTGGTAGCAAGTACTAGATACTATATATATATAAAATTACCAGCCGGATTACGGCGGAGTATATTATCTGTGCCTTTTAGAAAGAAGCGCCCTATATAGAGGCCGTAAGCCGGGTTAGTATAGCTATTTAGGTAATCGCCTTCGTCTTAACGATATTAACGTATGGTCCCTATTTAAGCTTTAAGTTAACTTATACCCCTAATATATATAGGTTACTAACTAGGCCTTCTATAAAGCCATATATGTTAGCTATAGCCTTTATATTAAACTTCTTATGGCTCCTTATAAAATAAATAAGGTGGTACTTTTTAGGGGTAAACACTACCCTATACCGGCGTGCCTATGCCATATATACCTTATACGCCCTTTCTATAGTTCTATAGTTTTCCTCCGTAGTCTTGCTATATATTAGTATATTAGAGTTATTAACAAATCTAAATACTATAGTGGTTCCCCCTTATAGCTCTAGTAGGAGTATATAGGCAAAAAAGAGGAATAGGATTGGCGATAGCGCTAAGCCTTAGGGTATACCGGTGTTCGTTTATATTATTTATACTATATATCCTCTAATTAAGAGCCTTATTATTTAATCCTTAAGGAAGGACTTTATAAACTGTACTATCCAGTAGGGTATGGCTTAGGCCTTTATATTATAGATTATTCTTTTATAGAAGACTTGGTCGAAGGCCCTGGAAATATTAAGGCTAAGTAATAAGGCTACTAGGTTTAGGTTACTCCTCCACACTATATATACCTATTAGATTAGTAGCTCTAGTGCTATTTACATTAAGCGCCCCGGCCTTGCTCCTATTTAACTAGCTAGTAGTATACCCGTCTCCTCTATAATTTTAGATAATTAGCTGGCTACTATTCTCTTAAGTAGCTTCCCAATGGTATTAAGCAGCGCGATCGGCCGGTAGGCCTTTGCCGTGGTATAGGATAGCTTTTATAGTTTCTAAAGGACTACTATAATAAAGTCTTTAAACGGTTTTAGGTAATATCTAATTACTATATAGCTGCTAAAGAGTTTAGCCAGCACTAGGGCTAGCTACTCTCCGCACATCTTAAGGAATTAGTTAGTAATCTTCTTTAGACCTAAAGCCTTATTAGGGGCAAGCCCCTTTAGGGCCGTAATAATATCCTCCTTCTTAACTACTTCCTTTACTATTCGCGGCTCCAGGTATATAAACCCTAGTATATTATTAAGGTCCACCTCTACCAGCAGTAAGAAGAACTACTCTATAAGGATAGTGGCCTTTTCCTTATTATTATAGTATAGGGTCTCCTCTCCTAGTCTGCTAATAGGAGGAAACTATAGTAGGGCCTTAGGCTTCCCGTCCGCTATACGCGCCTATTTTACTATCCTCTATATCCCTTTAGGGTTATTTATTAGCTTTTTAACAGTCTACCTCTATAGCTTATTAGCCTCTTATTAGATTGCCCTTTTCTTCTTATTCTATACAACTCTATAGTTAATCTAGTTAGGTATTAACTAAGAGACTTTCCACGCCTAGAAGGCCTGTTGGGTTTCCTTTACCACTTCTATATATTCCTCTAACTATACTTTAGAGGCTTACGGCGAGGGCCACGCGTTAGGTACTATTTTTGCTATAGTGTTCTTAATCGCTTAGTATATAGCCTCTACTAATATATCTAGTTTATCTCTTATATCGCACGGGAGTCTATATAGGGGCTAAAGTCGACCCTCTAGCTCGTTCTACACTACCTTCTAATTAGCCTTCTTCTATAGCGGTCTCCTAGGTAAAAAGGGCCCCTCTAACATCTCTACGTCTACCTCCGTAATAATAGGAAAGTGGTTAGACCCTATATACCAGCGGTCTTGTCTTTAACTCTATAGCAGCCTATTAGTAATTTAGGGGGAGGTAAACACTAGGTCTAGCGTGCTCCTTAATATGCCCTTTACCTATATCTTTATGCCCGCCTTAATAGCTAGACTTAGGCCGGCTACCTCTATAGCGCGGATAAGGTTGTCCATTACGTTGTCTACGCATATTACTGTTATACCCCCCTAGAAGGGGTGGTGTAGATTAAAATCACCTAACAGTATATATTCTCCTTCGGCCCTTAGCAGCTCCAGTAGCATATAGATACTATTATTTATCTATTAGGGGTTATAAATATTATAAATCTAGATAGTCCTCTCACAGCCCTCTAGCTTAGTTATATATACGTCCGCTAAGTGGTATATAGGCGCCTACTTATTTATATTAATAGCCTTATTTATATAAAAGCAGACCCTTATATTGCCTACTCCCGCGTATACCAGGTAGTAGGATTTTATAGTATATATTGTATTTCCTTAATCCCTCTGCCATAGCTCTTAGATGGCTAATATATCTAGCTAGGGGTCCGCCTACTCTACCTCTTGTAGAAAATAGAGTAGTACACCGTTCCTACTATTATTAGTATTATACTATATAATTATAAGTGTTTTCCAGTGTCCTAATATAAGAGGTCTATACTGGCCTCTAAGTTAGCTAAGTCAGTACCCTTTAGCGTCCGTTTACTTCCTTATAACGTAGTTTTAGAGCCTCTAGATGCCTCTCTCCGGATCTAGGCTTTTGCTTCCACCTCTATATTAAACTCTATATTTAGTAGAGGCTCTTAGGTTACTAGGATTTAAATTAGGGCGTGTATACTACTATATAGTGCTATTTAGAGTGTTAATTAAAGGGTCCTCTAGCCCATTTCCTTCCTAAAATAGTTAAAAGTTTGCGGCCGGCTAACCTTCTAGGGGGCTTCCTCTGCCTATATAGAGCTCTCTTACATAACTATCTCCTTTAGCTTCCTTTTCTTAGCTCGTTATAAGACCTCCTTAATAGTAATCTCGTACTATAATTATAATTGCTGTCCGCTTATAGGTGCCTTATAGGTGCCTATATAGTATATTAGCATATAGGCCCTAATTGCTGCAGCCTTCTCCTACTGTATCCGCTTAATACTACACGCCCCGTTCCATACCTTATAGTCTACTTTATAGTTAATACACTTTTTAGATAGGTCTCCTATACATTCGCTAGTATTATATTACCTAGCGCAGCGTCCACATCTAGCTTCTCTCCTATAACTCTTAGCTATATAGTTAAAACCTTAGCATTTAAAGCACTACGTTACTAGAAACGTTGTCTTATGCCTTATAACTAGGTAGTAGTCTCCTTCTAAAAAGAGGCCCCAATTAAATAGCGTATTTACTAACTCTTTTAACTATATGCCTATAATAAGTAACAATTTAACCTTTTGTCCCGTTTGGACTTTTCCTAATCTTTTCCACGCCAGCCTTTCTACTGTAAGCCCCGCTATAGTATAGTTCTACTTTATTATATCTTCTATTGTCTACTTAGCCTCCAGGCCTTAGATAACGAGGCTCGTAAATACTGTATAAACCTCTACTAGTACTAGCGGAACAGCTAGTATAGCAGAGCGTCCAAGGACCTTTATCCACTCTATTTCTTATAGCAACCTATCTTTTACGTCTTTATCCGTAACATACGCCCTAACGTTACCGCTTTGTAACTTCTTTACGGCCTATATTCTATGGGTGTCTAGGGGTCCTACGGCCTAGAGTTTATATACTAGGGCTTAGCTATTCTACTTTAAGGTTTCCTTATAATTGGCGGCGTCGCCTATGCGGATTGTGATCTTATATACTTCTATAGGTTTATAGGTAATTTATCTTATAGCTTAGGGCATTATAGGTGTGGTAGTAGCAATGTGTGCGTATAATAGCGGGCCTATAAACGTCGGTCCGCTCTTTGTAGCCATCGTTACGGCCTTCCTAAGGGCGCCAATATCTGTCCGGATTGCCTTTATATCTTAGGCATATTGCTCCTGGGTTCCTTGGGTCCAGATAAGCTCCGCTAACGTGGCGAAGGCTATCCGGAGGGTTGTGATCGCGGTGGTAAGGAAGGAGAGCATAGTGGAGCGCTCCTCGTCTGCATTAAGAGATCGTTTCTATAGTGCCTACTAGGTTTGTTCTACGGTTTATATAGTCTATAGAACGCGTTCTTAAAAGGCGCGCTATTTAATTAGGGTGGTTAGGGTGGTTAGGGTTAGGGTTGGGGGTTTATTTGTTTATTATAATCCGGTTTTAGGGGCTATATATTAGAAAACACCACATATACCTCCACTAACGCCGAATTAGGGTGTATGGTTTTAATAGAAAGGGTTTCTATAGTCCTCTGGAGCTCGTGGGAGCTCTATTGGGCTTGTATTACAAGTTTCTTTAGCGGGCGATTGCATTATAATGGGTGTAGTTTTAGGATAGGAAACCCCTTTTACGGACTTATAACGTAAAGAGATTAACAGACTACTTAAGAAGGGCGTCTTTACGGTTATAACGGAGAGAGACGTTCCGTAAGGCGTCCGTATATTTAACTTACGCTTTATTAACGAAATTAAGCATCCTAGTACTAACAAAGCCTTTAAGAAATTAAGGCTTGTTGTATAAGCTTATAATAATAAGGGAAAGGACTTAGTCCTTATATAATTACCTATAACTTAACGGGTTAGTTAACGGATTATACTTATACTTACGCCTAAACTGTAGTAAACTAAGCCTATAGCCCTCTACTTACGGGATATCTCGTAAGCCTATATATAGTCTAATACCTACCTAAGCAGAGATATTTTTATATAACTACTCTACGAGCTTAACTTATAACTAGGAATAATTTTATAGGTTATAAAACCTCTTTATAGAGTACTAAAAGCTAAAAACTATTGGTTTAAGATATACCACTAGCACTATATTAGTAAACTTAAAATAGAACAGTTGACCTATAACCCCTACCTCCTATATAGCCCATTAAACGGCTTTAGTATTATTAGACTTTAAATAGATAATACCCTATTCCTAATAGACTAGACCTTTATAGACGCTAAAGAAACTAAACTATAAAAGGCTAAGTTCTTAGTAAAGCCGTAAGAGTAGTTAACTAAGTAGAATCTAATTAAGTTTAATAAAAGGGCAACCTAATTAAGCTGACTTAGGAACGCTAAGCTTAAAACCTAAAGCCTATTATAGCAAAGCTTACGGACCTTACTAGCTCCCGCGAAGAGACCTATAAAACTATAAATATAAAGGACTAATACGTTGCATAGCGTGTAAGAGGTGCCTATATTGCTATAGTCTGTTAACCTAAATCTACCTATAATTTATCCTTTACGGCCTAGGCAGTAGATCTATAAGAAGAAAATATTAAGCAGCTTAATAAGCGTATTTAGTGGCAAATTGATAATACAGCAAGGGGACTTACTTTTGTACCACTAGACCTAAGTTCTCTTAGCTTACTAGCATTTACGGACGCCTTCTTTGCTAATAATAAAGACCTATTATTATAAATTAGCTTTATAATTGTACTTACGGACTATAATTAGGACGTAAATATACTATATTAGTCCTTAATTAAATGCAAATAAGTAACCCGCAGCGTGCTAGCTTCCAAACTATATATACTAGCTTATAGCTTTAATATAGCAGCCGCAATTAAATTAACGGTCTAGAAGATTCTATAATTAAAGTAGTTACCCCTAGTTTTATATATTAATTTAAAGTCCCTCTATAACTGCCTAGTTAAACTAGGTATAATATAAGAGAAGAGGCTTATAATTAACCTAATATGCTTATATTAGGCCTATAAATAACGTGAAATTATAAAGGTTAAATAAATTAGCGGCGGAAATAATTTAGTAGACGCTATAACTAAGGCAAAGCCGTGTTAAGCCCTTAAAACCCTAATTAATATAAATAGGCTTAACCTAAAAGTTATAAAATGGGTAGAATGGGACTAATAGAGTACCTATAGTACGCCTATAGCCTATTAAAAGGCCGTATAGCTTATTATACGGCCTATTCTACAGACCGTAAGCTATTAGGTAAAAAATGGTGGAGAGCTATAATAGAACTTAGTGGACTTACATAACCTACTAAATTCTGCTATATTCTGCCACGGTAGTTAAATCCACTAATTATAATTTTCTATGCCAGGTACAGAAAATTGCTATTAGCTTGCTTAGCACTAGCGCCTTAGCAGCCCTTAAGATCTGACTTATAGCTTATTTACTGCCTATTAAAAGGCTATACGGTTTATTTTATAGACCGTAAGTAGAACTTACGGCTAGCTTAGGGCACCGTTTAAAAGGTAGCCTAAACGGCACCTTAGGGGAGATTTTCTATATATTTTCCTTTGTATTTTATAGTTTTATTAAAGCAATTACGGAGGCTGTATATAGGTAGTTTCATTTTTTAAGTACTGCTAGTGTATAATTATAGCACCTGTTATACTAACTGCGTGCTTATACATTCGGTACACCAGGTACGCGTTTACGCGTTTAGTATACTAACCACTTACTTACATGTCTAGTGCACTTATAAAGCACTAACTAATTAGGGGGGAGGTGTATTAGTATATAGACTACGTAGTCTGCTTTATATAATTAATAGTTACCATTATCTAAAAGAGCATACGATACTATATATATTTCATGCCCCTAGATCTAACTCACTCGTGCTATTAAATTAGTACGAACATTAATAGATAGAGCTATTAAGCTTCTATATCTATATAGCAGACAACCCAGTTAAATTAAAGTATTAAGACGGGTAATATATAGGTAGAGGGACTTATTCCTAGTAGTAAAGACATTATAGAATAAGAGTATAATAATATAGGCAATTCCATTACTAATTTAAGCTTTTATTATTATTATTATTATTATATTATCTTTAAACATAATTAGAGAGGAGCAGCTATTAAAGATATAGGTAATTTTAGAAGTAAATCCCGTATTTATATATATAGAGGTAATAAAAGCGTATATAGATATCCTAAAATATATTAAGGCGGGTTAGTTTACGCATATTTTAGTATTACTAGAGTTACTATTAAGTAAACGGTTCTACTATATCCTTATTTAAACGGAACTGGAGCTCTTGCTGCACCCGGCCTAAAAAGACTAAAACTAACTAAAAGAACCCTAAAAAACACCTAGAGAATCCCCCTGAGATGCATGCATTACAGGGGAGGCACACGTCAAACGACGGTGGCTCGCACTTGCGCGCGACCGCTAGAACTACGCCTAGCAATGGCCCTCCACAACAAAGACGGGCGAATACCACACCATAAAGCGGAAATACCTCTATTAAGAAGGCATCTAATAAAATATAAAGCCTATTAGACGCGTTTAGTATCCAGAATTGCGGGGGAGTAACCGTTAGCTATAATAAATTAATGCAGCTAGTAGAATGGCTCCGCCAGTCCAGCAAACCTTAGGCGCCCCTCCAGTAAACCCTTAATTAAATCCTCTAACGGCTAAGCAAAATTAAAAATAAGCATAACTCCCCCTTACCAGCGAACCGCACCTAGGCCGCCGTAGCTGCGCTTTTATAGCATAGGGAACCTACTTCTCTTAAGTTAATAACCGGGTATATAATTATAATATAACCAAATATAGAATAAGCAGAGGGGCTTAGGGGATAATTAAAAATAGAAGTCCTTATAGAGATACGTAAAGAGGTCCACGACGCTGTTATAGTCCGACACCTTAAGAGCGGAGATATTAGAGTCACCCTAAAGGACTAACAGGTAAAGGAACAAGCCGTAAGGGTAGGGGATAGGCTAAGAGAACGTATTAGTATAAAAGTACTCCGCGAGGATTACCTAGTTGAAGTCCCAGCGGTTCCTATAAGCCTTAGGGTAGAAAAGGGACGCTAGGTGGATAACACAGCAATTATATAGGAGATAGTAAGACAAACGGAACGCCTTATACTAGGACTCAAAATCACCTAAATCTAATGGCTTTAATAGGAAAATGCAAACTAAGTATATAATAAGAACAATAAGAGGACACAAGGGTTGCCGGAGACTCGCTAGGGAGATGCTAGACGAACGTATAGCTCCCTTATTGTCAGCACACATACACCAGAAATGCAAAAACTCCTTATCTAAAAAGGAATAATTATAAATGGCCTTATATACAACACAAGGCTCTACAACCACAGACTACGCCTAGAACGATGCTATCGCTATATACAATGGGGACACACCCAATCTATATGCGCAGCACAGGTGTGCTACGGCCACTGTGCAGGCCCCTATAATACGAGATATTGCTTAAATTAAGACTAAACAAAATGCGCGAACTGCCACCAAAGCATATATAAGGCGTAGGAGAGAGAAGACTGCATTAAATACAGGAGACGGAAGGTAAGGGCTTAACAGCTACGGGAATAACTACACGCTAGGTTATATAAATAGAAATAACAGGCGATAAGCTAGGGGGACGCAGGTGCTTTCCTAGCGTTTCCTACCTTTAACACTAGAGGGCTAGGCTAGCCATCCTAAGCCTTAACGGGCCAGAAGCGATGCCGCGCAATATTACCAGACTAATTAGAAATATAAGGGTCACAGGGGACACAAGGGAGAGGACGCCCCGTAGGAAGACCCCTATAGACAGCAACAGCAGGCTTAAGACCAGGATAATTAAGAATTAGACTTAATACGGCAAATATAATATTCGCAGCCGACCCATAAAGGGTATATAGCCGACCAGTAAGAACAGGGGAAAAACCGGTAATAATAATAGATTTAAATATAGAAGCGCTAACAGGAACACAAGACACGGAAATAGAAAGCTCTATACAAAATAAGTAGTAACTAGGGTGTAGATATAAGAGACAGAAGCTCTAAATATCCTAAAAAAAGTGGAAATAGAAGAAGCAAGGAATAAAGGAGAGTCGAAGGACCCTCGCTAGGGGTCCGCCACCTATCCATTATACAGTATAACTACGGCAATACAAACCACTACCTCGTAAGGCCCCTACTAGATAGTCTAGACCTAGAGAAATATTATATCCTTACTATACAAGAGCCGTATTATAATACCTTTATATAATTAATATACTGCCCCCAAGGATTCCAGCTCCTATATAAACTAAAAGCAGCCATATATATGTGCTTTATAATTAGTAAGGCTATTAGCCTATCCTTATAGTTATAGCAGGCAGTTAACCTAGACATTATAGTTATAACAATCCAAACATATAGGGGACCGGTATAAATTATTAATATATATAACCCTAGGGTCGAAGGGGTCCTATAAATAGAGAATATTATATTGGTAATAAGCTTACTAGAAACCGAAGGTATAGAGTCTATCCTATTAGGAGATATAAACCTCTACCACCCGCGGTGGGGGGGTATCTATATTACTGCAGACCAACAGTCAGAGTGCCTACTAAGAGCTATAGATATCTGGGGCCTTAAGCTAGCTACCCCCCTAGGAGCAATTACATGGCAATAAGGCACCGCTAGAAGTATAATTAACCTCACATTTATAGACGAAGGCCTATACTAGAGACTTAAAAGGTGCAACCCTAAAGAAGAATAGGCACTTACCCTAGACTATATCCCTATCTAGATACAGCTAGACCTAGATACTAAAGCGCAACTAAATAGAAAAAGATACGTAATAAGGAAGCTTAAGACAGACAGTTTCCTTAATGCAGTTAAACAACAACTCTAAGACCTAGAAGAAATCCACCCAATACCAAATAAGCGAGGCCTATTAACTACCCCCGAGGAAATCGACCGAAGACTAGAAAGGATCTAGGCAGCAATTAAAAATGGGCTGGAAGAGTACTACCCGATCTTAAAACCGGGCCCCTATACGCGATACGCATAGTCTATATAATGCGCAGTTCTAGTTACTAGCTAATAATGAGCAAAAAGGAAATATATAAGCAGCTATAACCCTAAAGATAAGAGACGATATAAAGATACAAGAAACCAGCTAAAGAATACCCTAAAAAAAGAAGTAAGGAATAACTAGAGACGGTTTATAAATAAGTATACTTCTAACCCGAGCCTCCCCCATAATAAGGGCCTTTGGGATATAGCGAAATGGGTAAAGAAAAAGGCAGGGCGCCTAGTAGAAGACCTACACCTACTACCCCTACGAAGAGTAGGAGAATTATAGGCCATAAATAACAATAATAAGAAGGCAAAGATCCTTATAGAAAGGTTCTTCCCCTAACCAGCTCTAGCAGACCTTAGTAATATCATAGGCGAAACACTAGTGACTCGCCTGCGGGTTAACAGCGACATAATAATAGAGGAAATGGCTAGAACCATTAGCCGCCTTTTAAATAATATAGTACTAGGACCAGATAGGATTCTAAATAAGGCCCTAAAAATCTATGGGCCACTTATAGCACCTTAGCTTGCAGATATAGCTAGAGCATGCTTTACTATAGGCTACTACCCGCGACTCGGAAGATCTATAACAATGGTTGTTTTATGAAAAAAAGGCAAAGCAGATTACTTAATCCTAGGAAGCTACCGCCCTATTGCCTTAAAAAACACCCTTAGTAAGATCTTAGAAAGGGTAATAGCGGAACATATAGCAGATACGGTAGAGGAATACGCCCTACTACTATAAAGCCAAATGGGGGTAAGAAAGAACCGCTTAACACTATTAGCACTTACGCTACTCGCTACCACTATTAAATCTGCATAGGCGATGCAAAAGGACTTCGTAGTATTAATGCTTAGCCTAGATATTAGTGGTGCCTATAACAATATACCCTATAAGCGTCTCCTACATATCTTTAGGGCAAAGGGCTTCCTAGAATAGATTATATAATTTATCCAAGGGTTTATAGGCCAGAAAGAAATATTACTAGTCTTTAGCGGATACCAGAGCCCCCCTATTACAGTTATAATAGGAATACCATAAGAATCACCCCTCTCGCCTATACTCTTCCTTTTCTTTATAAGCAACCTGCTTAACTCCTTTAAGGAAGGGGCGACCTAAGAGATAGGCTTTGTTAATAATATAAACCTAATTATATATGGGCCAATAGCCGCAGAGAACTGCAGAACACTAGAGAAAGCCTATAACACTTATATAGAGTAGGCAAAACGTTATAGAGTCTAATTCTCACTAGAGAAATACCAGCTAATCTATTTTATAAGAAAACGCAACTAATCTGCAGATCTCTAGCATATAATTCGCATCTAAGGCTTTAGGGGTTAACCAGTTTAGGGCCTAAGGGTATTAGGAGTATGGGTAGACAGCAAGCTCCGGTAAAGCGCATATGCGGCGTAAGCGGCCTATAAAGGCCAAGTATAGTTCATCGCTTTATCTAGGATTGTCAATTCTATATAGGGTCTATGCTTCTAGAGGTTACGCCTACTATATACAGCAGTTATCCGGCCAACTATAATATATAGATCCAGTATCTAGGCCATTGGAGAAACTAAGAAGGGCCCCCTAAAATCACTCCTTAAACCACTTCAAAAGGTCCAAACAGCCTGCCTTTAGAGTATCACAGGCGGGTACAAGCGAACGGCCATAGTACTGCTTAAGAAGGAATCCAATATTCCCCCCCTACAGTTACATATTAAAGCCGCTGTAATATAAAGAACGCAAAATAAACGCAACTCTAATGTCATAAAGTATATTAAGACACGCCTAAGTAAACTATAGAGGGACCCTAGGGTGCCCTATAGGAGAACAAACTAATAACCCCAAAGTAGGGAAGAGATATTAGAGAAACAGGTAAAGAAAGCAGAAGAAGAATAGTGCCGCTTTAGGGCCCAGGCCTATATAGAGGAGGAAGGGAGACGTGTAAGAGGTCAGCAAAGACAATAGTAAGACAGAGAAAGGAGCCAAAGTAGAACATGTAAGAACGCTAGGAAACCATCTACCGCAATACAATACTGGTTGGACCAACGCTAAAGAGGCGAATAGGAGTTAAAGGTACAGAGGCTAACTTAGGCAAGACAAACCCAAGCTATAGCATAGTTAACGCTATAGGGGGTAAATACCTAAGGGCTCTAAGAAGGCCTAACAAAGGCAGAAAATATAATAGCAACACTCTTAAGAATAGGAATAATAGGACTAAAAAATTGGCTTTACTGGGTAGGTGTCCCAGTAGGTAGCCTAAGATGCGAATATGGCTAGCTAAGACAGACACCAAAACACGTAATACTGCTATGCCCCCTACGCACCAATTAAGAAATAATGCTCTCAGCAGCTGGCATAGAGAACTATAATACACTGCTCTTAATATAAAAAGGCCTTAAGGCGGTTACCCAGTGGCTTATTAGTTAAAATATGCTAAATCAGTTCCGGGTTATAAGGGAAATAGTAATAGAAGGCAAGGGGGCGAGCAGTAGGTGCCCCCTAGTAACTCTACAGTAGTAGAGTAAAAGTTTATAATACTAGCGCGTCCGTAGGCTTGTTACGGCAGCAGTGGTTCCTAAGGAGGTTAAACAGTAAGGTAGTAAAGCACCATAGGCGACTCGTAGGCGCTAAGTAGGCGAGTCCTAAAAGGCGGGGAGATAGATTACGGGGTTTTCTTATTTTTCTTAAATAGAGTTTTCTCCCCATATGTAAATAAGGAGTAGTCCGCGTGGGCCTAGTAGGGATCCGAATCGGACGTTAAGCAATGAATTATTATTATTATATCCTTATTTAGCCCTTTTTTCGCTTATATATTTTCTTAGTTATAATTAGTAAGTATTATCTAGTTGCTAACTAGGGTAAAAGCTTCCGGCCCTATTATATATAGCTCTTTAAGGTCTAGTTACTACTTAGTCTAATAGTACTATAGTTTATATATACTGTAATACTTAATAAGGAGACGTATATAAAGGTAATAAAGCTAGTAGGGTTTTCTTAAAGTATAACGGATCTTAAATAAATAAATATTAATTGGCCTAACCTATTTATTATTAGGGACTATATTAAGAGGAGGGATAAGAACGATTACAAGGCACTATTCTTTATTATTAAAGAGGTATTTAAGGAGGTAGTAATAGAGGAGGATTATACATCCGTAATCCTTAATTAGATATTTATAAGGTTTAGTAAAATATCTATATTATTTAGCTAAACGCCTATAGCGCCTAATAGGATATTTATATCTTTTAGTTAAATATCTACTACCTCTATTTATTAATTAGCTGGGTAGATCTAAAATCTAGTAGGAGGTACTATATAGCTAGAGGGACGAAAGGTTCTAAGTCCTAAATTAATTCCTAAATAATTATCTTTCTTTATACTAAAATCTATATCTATAAGTATATAAATACTATCTATTCGTGGCCTATAACTAAGGGCTATACTATTAAGTAGGCTAAAATAGCAGTGCGGAGTTATTATGCGATATTATCTAAATATAATAAGAGTAAGGAGCATTAAAATTTCTATATAGAAGACTTACTTACCTATATTCTTATTATATTAGATGCCCTAGCCTATAGTACGGATATTCTAGATATTATCTATTCTATTATATATAGTTATTATCCTAATAAAAGCCTAAATATAATACTGCAGCGATTTAGATAGGCTGCCGAATGTAATAGTATTATCGGATATATAATTATCCTTATTAAAGACTGGTATAAGGGCGCTCTTATAAATATTACACCACTAAAGTAAAAGCCTTAAAAACCTATAGCCCCTCTATCTACCCGACTTAGCTATAACTTTATTACTACTAGGATAGCAATATAGGAAGATAGGGTAGCGGATTTCGCCAGTGATTTAGTTTTATTCGTTATAATTAATAGTAATATTATTTCGCAGGTATTTACTTAGAAGGAGGAGGATTAAATACTTAATAAGAATATAATATTATTAGTCCTGCTAATTAAGTATATAGAAAAACAGAAGAGGGTAAAGACTAATATAGAGAAACAGGTGGTACTTCTAGATATATTATATAAGCTTGTAAATAAAGCTACTAAATATTTATATAATATTCTACTTAAGCTATATAAGGAGATAAGTCCATTATCCGGAGGTTTATACTATTACTCTAATTGCAATAATTTGTTGCAAGCTTATAAGGAGTATAATATTATTATACTATATACTAGAAATATTACGAAAAGCAAATACTTAAAGAATCTATTTATAAGTATTAAGAAGTAGATTAAAGGATGGCTTAATATAATATACTAGGATATAGTTTAGAGTTTAATTTCTAGTTATATTATATAAGATACTAGTACTAAAGTATTACGTTTCTTCCTTATAAATAAAGCGGATAAGTATATCTACTTTATTTTCTAGGAAGCTATAATCCTATTTAGGCAATATCCGCTTAAAGCCTTTATAAATTAGTAGAGGTTAGATATAGAGTATATAGATTTAATTATTAAATAGGCTGCGTTGCAATCTAATAGACGTATTACTATATCTAGAAGCTTATTACAAATACCTCTACTATTAGTAGGTTAATAGGGACCTCTTAGTGTATTAACTATAAAAAGTGCTAGCCTTAATGAACCGTTATAAACCGAAGTGTTACCGCCCTTATAGCTATTATTAGTATCTAGCTTGTAAATGGATATAACTAAGTCTTAAATATTTTAGCTTATATTAACCTAAGACTTATAGATAAACTGGTCCTAGACTATATATACTACTCTATTACAGTTATTTTAATAGCTGGATATTTAATATCTATATACTATAGATATACGGCTACCTGCTTAAAAATTATCTAGTATATATTTATAGTACCCTTAAATTAACCTTTAGTATCCTAATAACTCCCTATAGTACCTCTATTATTCTTAATAACCTTTTAATATCACTTTATACAAATTTTATAATTCTTTACTACCTTAGTTTATATCTTAGAATAACCTAGGTATTAGTTTACGGTATAGCCTTTAAGCTCTACAGTAGAGGTCTAATAGTATTGTTAGCTCGAATATAGGTAGCGCTAGTTTATAGTATAATGTTTAATCTCCGCAGCGATCTCTATATACGGTTATTATAAATTAATATAGCCTTGTTAATAATCCTGCAAGTAATAGTCTATTATTAGTAGCAATCTATAGTAATTTCGTATTAACGGCGACGGCAAACTACCGTATTATAGTACCCTCTATAGTAACTTAGCAGTAGGATACTAGAAGGGAATTAGCCTATATAGCGGGTATGGACGGATATCTACAGAGTTAGTGTAATAATTTAGTAGCTTATCAATTAACCTAGGCTTATCGCTTATAGCGGCTTTTAAATAGTTCGTCCGATTAGTTATATATTAGTGCTTAATAACCGTATACTTTGCCTAGTGGCTTACTGGTATAGTTAAAAAGCTTATCCTAATATATAGACTTACGGGCTAATATATTAACCACTATAGAGTTAGCTCCCTTCTAGCTAGTAGAATTAATTAAAGGTAAATTTAGCACTTATTGCCGCTCTACTTAAGTAAGAAGTACTACCTCTACTTATATAGCTAGTGCTAATATAACTCTAAGCTAGTCTCTTTAGCCAATCCTCCCCTCTAGTACTACACTAGCTAGTAGTATAACCTTAAAAAAGACGTAGAGATGTCTATTTACTATTAGCGACTCAGTCAATCAAGACATAAGTACGGTAAAAGGGTCGCGCAAGCCTATATAATTGGATTGTCTATAAACGAGAATCTAAAGCTAAAGAAAGGAAAGGAGAAGAAGGGGAGCGCCGCTCGAAGCTATATACGATCTTCGCGTCACGTGACCGCAATATGCGGCAATCTGTAGCAACTTGGCGGTGCGTAGTTCTGCTAAGTTCTGCTAGTGCCGTAACATTACCCCCTCCTCCAAAAAAGCCTGCCCTTAGGCTTTGCCGCTAAAAGTCTTAGTAAGAGAATCTAACTAATTAGACAACTTTAACCGCCGGTCGAAGTTCCTGGATATCTTAACACCTTATATAACTAAGAAATTTCTGGGGTGTTTTTGTCCTTATATTCTTCTAGTAGCTTATCGTCTTTATTATACTAGCATTCTATCCACTTATCTAGGTACTTTAGCGGTCCGGGTTTATTAGGGTAACGGCTATAGAACTCCTAAAGCTTATAGGGGCTACCTATAAAGTTCTATATAGGGTACTAAGTGGGGTCTAGGTTATATCCTTTCCAACTAATATAATACTTTAACGTTCCCTTTACAAGTTTACAGGCCAGTATTTCTTTAATTTCCCATTTATTATCGTCGTTAACTTAAATTAGCAGGGGAGGTTTATTCTTTTATTTAGGCAGTAGATTATTTACAGCTTTTTATAGCTTATCCGGTAAGAAGATAGGGTGGACTTTAATTAAGTCTAGGAGCTTAACCTTATACGAATTGCCTACTTTATTAAGAATCTTATACGGTCCTACTATCTTATAGTTTAGCTTATAGCTAGGCCGTTCTATCTTTTAGTTCTTTATCGTGACCTAGACTATATCGCCTACAGTAAAATCAGGTTTGCGCCTATGCTTATTTACCTACTATTCCATTAATTTCTAGGCCTTTTTTAGGTTCGTACAGGCTACTTTCTAGGCTTCTTCTAAGCGCTTAGCGTACTGCTAGGCTTCCTTATAAGATAGTTTTTCGCGTATAGTCTAGGGCCCTTCTAGTCTTTCCTAGTTAAAGCTTATGCGGGGTAGGTAACCCATTTCTAGTTAAATAGGGGCAAATCCGGTAGAGTTATGGGGTAGGGTTGCTTAGGCGTAGTCTATTAAGGGTAACAGTTCGGCTTAATTATCCTAAAAATAGTTAATAAAAGGCCGGAGCCTCTAGTCTAAGTATTAATTTACAATCTTCGTTTAACCGTCTGTCTGGGGGTAATATGCCGTAAAAAGCTTTAGCTTAATACCTAGGATCTAGGTAAACTTATTCTAAAAGGCTAATATAAACTACGGCCCGCGGTTAGATATAATAGTGTCTAGTAGTCTATAAATTTAGTAGACGTAGTAAATATATAGTCGGGCTGCCTCTTTAGCATTAATATTTTTATAATAGGGAATTAAGAACGGGCGCTTGCCAAAGCGGTTAACTAGGATTATAACCATATTATATCCATTACGGTCTAGAGGAAGCTTATAAAAGTCTATAGAGATATATTACTAGGGGCGGTTAGGTATTAGGAGGGGTTTTAATAGTCCTAGGGTCTTATTTTATGGGATTATAGACCTATAGTAGTTGTTACAGTTCTGTATATAGCGGTCGATATCTATAACTATTCTGGGCCAGTAGTAGCAGTCGCTAATAATCCTACGGGTTTTATTCTTTCTAGGGTAGGCCATAGAGACCTAGGTATATGCTTTAGCAATAAGCCAAGTCCGTAAGTTCTATTCCTTTACCACTACTAGCCGTTCCTAATACTTAAGTAATCCATTTTTAAGGGACCATAGGCTAGTAACGTTTTTTGCCTTTTTATAGTACTCTTGTAAAGAAGGGGCCGTATAGTTTATCTACAGCAATTCGTTAATTAAGTTAAGTCCTAAAGGGTTAATAGGATACATCTCGGCGCCCAAGGAGTCTGTACTTAGTTCTGCCTATATCTAGGGGTTAAGGTACTCTAGTTATAGTAGCGTCTAGGTCCGTAATAAGATCTTCACAGCCATATAGTTACCTAGGTCTTATTTACGCCTAGTAAAAGCATCCGCACAGTTCGTAGCGCCTAGTCTATATATAATTAAGAAGTTAAACTAAGATAGGATATCCGCCTAGCGTGCCTGCCGGGCCGTAAGGGCCTTAGTTATTATAAAGTATTCTAGGGCCTTATAATTTAATACTACTTTAATAGGTTTAGGGGTCCCCTCTAGCTGGGCACGCCAGTGCTAAAAGCTAGAGATAATAGCCAGCATTTCTTTATTATAAATATAGTAGTTCAGTTTAGCATCTATTATAGTCTTTAAATAGTATATAATAGGGTGCCATTCTCCGTCCGGTTGCTTCTGGGAAAAAACACTGGCTATTACACTGTTTAAGGCATTAGTTTCTAGCATTAAGGGCCGTTCTAGGTTAAAGTAGGCAAGTAGGGGGGCCGACACTAGCCGTTTTTTAAGCTTATTAAAGGCCTGCATATATATGGCGTTAAAGTAAAAGGGCTAGTCTTTCCTAGTAAGGCAGTTAAGAGGCTAGGCAATCCTGCTATAGTTCTTAATAAAGTATTAGTAGAAGTTACAGAAACCTAAAAATAATTACACCCCCTTTACGGTCCGTAGGGGCGTCCACTAATTAATTGCGGTCGTTTTCTCTAGGTTAGCCTTAATTCCGTCTGTGCTGATAATAAAACCTAAGTACTTTATACGCTTAATACTAAATTCCAACTTCTTAATATTAGCCTAGAGGCCAGCTTCGTAGAGCCGTTATAGGACTTTATAGACGTGCTCCTTATATTCTAGTTCGTTCTCTAAGTAAATTATAATATTATCTAGATAGCCCATATAGAAGTCGTTAAGGTAGTTAAAGAGTACATTATTTATATACCGCTAGTACGTAGCTAGTCCGTTAGTTAGTCTAAAAGGAAGTACTTTATATTTATACGTCCCGTAATAGGTCCGGAATATAGTAAAATCCTTAAACCTAGGGTTTATCCTAATTCAGTAAAAGGCCTAGCGGATATTAAGCTTTATAAAAACCTTAGCTCTACTTATTTAGGTAAGAGTTTTATTAAGTAAGGGTAGCGGGTAGCGGGTAGCGGTCCTTGCGGGTTATATTATTTAGCTTATAGTAGTTAATACAGAAGCGCAGTCCTCTATTTAGCTTTTTAATAAAAAGAATAGGTAAGTTAAAAGGGGCTTGGCTAGGCTCAATAAAGCCCTTATTTAGGTTATCAATAAGGTACTACTTTATGGCCTATAATTCAGCGATAGACTATAGGTAGAGAGGGCTAAAGCTAAGGGTGCTTCCCTTGTCTTGCTCAATCTCGATCTTATAGTTATATAGTCAGTAGGGTAAAAGCATATTAGACGCTGCCTTAGAGAATACGTCCTTAAATTTCCGGTATTAATCAGGCAGTTTTTGCTCCACTAGTTCTTTATCCGTAAGCCCGCTTTCCTATCTACTAAGCTCGCTTTCCTTTTCCTTAATTATTTAGTTAATTTTGTATAGGCTAGTTATAAAGGTAACGGTATTAGGCTGGACTAGGTTCTAGTAGAATCCTACAGCGCTAATACAGCAGATATTAACTAGTAGAAGGTCCATAGGTTTCTTTAGCGTTAGTTAGGCTGTGGTTTACAGTATAGGGTTTATAGTCTTCCTCAGCTTACGTTCTATTTTCTATAAGTTATCCTTCCTATCTATTAGTTTAGTGTGGCGTCTAATATCCCTGACTTTCCTTTATAGCTTTATAGGGTTCTCTATAGAGAACTTAGCTAGGTTACTACCGACTTCCTAGGTCTTTAGTACGGGTGGCGTAATATAGGTAGTCTAAGGGCGGCGTAGTATACGGATCCGTTGCGGGTTAAGCTATACGTCCTTCTTAAAGGCCTAGTCTCTGCGCATAGCATCGGCCTAGTAAATGGTATTAATTTAGGGCCGTATGAGGTTTTCTATTATAATGCTGATTTCTTTTATAAAGGAAGGGGTTAGGGGTAGAGTTTTAGGCTAGATAAGCCATCTACTCCGTACTTCGAGCTGCAAGCCTAAATAGGCTAGCTATTTTCTTCCTAAGATTATATTATAGCTTCCTAAGTCCATAATAAGAAAGGGGATATTATACTACCTTCGTCCGTTAACACGGAGGTAGATCCGCAAGATAGTTGTAATAGGTGGCCCTATCCGTCCATTATAACCGCGAATAGGGATTAGTTTAGGCAGTTCTTTAAGGGGTGCATTTAAAAAGTCAGCTAGTTTTACAGCGTACTTTATATTAATTAAGGTAAAGGTATTTACTCCTAAGTTAGCTAAAGCAGAGGTTAAAACTTAATATTTATTACGAAATAAAGTATAAGGGATAGTATAGCTTTTTCTACTAACTAGCCAACCCAGATTAATATATAATATATTAATCCCTTTTAACCTTAGAGAGGAGTCTTCCTCTAGGGTTCCTCTTTTTCTAGCTCTATACTATCCTCCTAAATTAACAGGACCTTATTTATCCTTACCTTTATTAGGCAGTTCCTTATAGGGTAGCCTATTTAACCACACAAAAAGCAAGCTCCTTAATCGCTAAGGGCCTATATACAGGGGTCGCTGTATATAGGCTAGGTATACACCAGGCCCATAGTAGGGGTAGCTACGCGGCTAGCTATTAGGTTAGCTATAGGAGTTGCCAATTATACTAGGGCACTACGGGCCGTACTTATAGTACTTATGGCCTAGTTTATAAGGTTTCTAGTTTTTAGCTAGTTAGCGCGTGCCTTAATTTAATAGAGGCCTTAATTAATAGCTAGGCAATAGTCCGTAAGTTCCTTTAACGTCTATGCTATAGTATAAGCTGGTAATACAGCCCGCTATAGGTCTAGGGTAAGCTTATTAAAGAGGTCTAATAGTAGGTCTTCTTAGGGGATCTAGGCCTATCTAGCCAGGTATAGAAAGCGGGTTTAAAAGGCCAAAAAGGTCTCCATTATTTTTTATATTTAGGCTTTTATAGCTAAGGCGGGCGTTCTATACTTTAAAAGGGTCTTTATAAATAGAAGACAAGTATTTAATTATTTCTTCTTTAGAGATAAAGGGGTTTACTAAGTCTTTAGTGTATTACGGGCGTAAATACGTCTGGACGTCTTCGCCAGTACGGCCGAAGATGTAGGCCATTCTGGCTCGGGCGTTAGGGAAGTAGTCTATATTAACTTTAAGCTTGTCCTATAATTAAAGCTTCTAATTATTAAATATAGGGTCGGTTCTATCTGTAAGTAGTAGGGGGTCCGCGACCTTTACTGACCGCTTCGGTGCTATATAGGCCTTAATAGATCTACTAAGGCGCTAGAATAGGGCCTAAAGGACTATAGTAAGTCTTTAGTTGTCTAATAATGACTTATTATTAGATATAGGGGTATCTCTAGCTTTAAACAGCTCTCACAATTGTTTAATTTCGGCATTAGCAGCCGCAAGCTCCGCCTAGGGGGTTGAAACGTTAATTATTTCTTTATCTGAAGTATTTAAGGGTTCTACAGCTGCTTTACCCGCTGCTATAGTTCGTGGCATAGTGGTAGGGGTATTAGGTAATTCCGGGTAATTTCTTTAGGGGTTCTGGTCTGTGCGTGTCTTATAGGTCCTTTCCTTAGGGTTTTGTTCTTTTCTTTTAGATCCTGTCCTTGTGGTCCTAGTGATATCCTTAGGGTCCTATTCTATGTTCTTATAGATATATTTAAGTTCCTTCTTAGGAAGAAAGAGTAGAGTGAGCTTTAGATAATATTAGCGACTTAGTTAATCAAGATATAAGCACGGTAAAAGGGTCGCGCAAGCCTGTATAATTGGATTGTCTATAAACAAGAATCTAAAGCTAAAGAAAGGAAAGGAGAAGAAGGGGAGCGCCGCTCGAAGCTATATACGATCTTCGCGTCACGTGACCGCAATATGCGGCAATCTATAGCAACTTGCCGGTGCGTAGTTCTGCCAAGTTCTGCTAGTGCCGTAACATTTACTAATATTAGTGGCAATATAAGTATAAATAAGCTATAGCCAAAACGCCGGATATTAGAGCTTGTAGCGCAGCATTAGGTCTTAGCCCTTAGAGCAATCTAGATATTAAAACTCACAGCGTAGTATTGGATCTTAGCCCTTAGAGCAATCCAGATATTAAAGCTTATAGTATAGTATTAAATTTAAATCCTTAGGGTAGCCTAAGTGTTAAAGCTTATAGTGCACAAATAAGTCTTAACTTTTAGACAAGCTTAAGGTTTAATATTTATAATATAGCACTAAATCTCCAATTACAAAAAATTCTAAAGTTTAATATCTATGGCGTAGTACTAGTTCCTAGGTAGTAGGAAATCCGGAAATTTAGAATTTATAATATAGTATTAGATCTCCACTCCTAGAAAATCCTAAGGCTTAGAATTTAAGTTATAATACTAGATCTCCGCTCTTAGGAAGGTCTAAGGCTTAGGGTTTATAGGCTAATACTTAATCCCCACTCTCTAAACCAGGTGCGGTTTAGAATTCGCGTACTAATTCTTAATCTCCGCTTTCTAAATTAGGTACGGCTTAGAATTTATAGTTTAATATTTAATCTCCACTTTCTAAACTAAGTGTAGCTTAAAACCTATAGCCTAGTGCTTAATCTCCGCCCTTAGTTTTAGATATAGCGTAGCTTTAGTAGGTTAGTATTTAATATTCCTTAGCATTCCGCACGTTTATTAACTTAATTAAGACTTAGGCAGAGCTCTAATTAGTATTTAAATAGTCTATTAGATTCTTATTTAGAGAGATATTAAGGTTTATATCTAAAGCTTTTAAAACCTATAAAACCTCTATTATATTAACTATTTAGTTTAAGTATCTTATAATCCTCCTAACTAAATATTATTTATTCTTCTTAAGCTACTATACCTTAAGCCTCTTAGCTAATATTAGATCTACCTTATAGTAAGAAAAAAAACAAAAGAATATGTTTATACACTTTAAAAGTAAGAAATCCACTTATAACCCTTTTCCAGCACCTTAATTAAGCGGTAATTCTATATTAATATTACTTTGTAAATTAACCAGACGGCGCCTACTTACGTTAATTAGTAATAACTTAACTATAAAGGATTTGCGCATTACAAATAAGCATATATAAGGTAGCTAATATTTACTAAGGTAAGTTACTATAATAGTAATTATTTATTAGTACGCTAATTTAATAAAATCTATAACGTAAATATTTACTTTTAATTAACCTCCATACCTTTTACCTTATAGCATTATACTGTAAACTTTATTATTGTTGTTTTATCTGCTGTCCATTAGTATACTACTATCCATAAAACCTTTTTTTTATACCCCTAAATACATCTAATAGCCATTTAGTTAAGAAACTTAATACGCGTAATATTAACGATAAAATAATTAAGGACGCTTTTAAGGACGCTCTTTCTTTTACTAATTGTTTAGAATCTCTACTTAGAGGGTAAGCTTCTAATACTAAATTATGCCTATAGCTAATATAAATTTAGGAAATATATACTAAAGCACTCTTTATTAGATTTAGTAGAGTACTATAATAAGGTTATTACGAAATCTACTAGAAATCCACTTACCTCTTCACAGTCTATTTCTTTATCACCTACTACTTTTAAAAGGTTTAATACTTATTATACTTCTACTTCTCTTAAGAAGCAGGCTAATAGAATTACTGCGTAAAATATTTAGTATAAGATAGCCTTTAAATCGTATATATTAACTATACTCTTTTAGTATCTTCTCTACTAATTTACCTCTTATAGTAGCCTAATAGAAATATTAGAGATTTTAGATAATAATAAAGAGAATAATTTTAATAACGCCGACTCTCCTAAAAGCCCTTCTTTATCCCTTTATAATCTCCGCAGCCCTTATAAGCTCTATAGTATATAAATAGCCTAAGCTATAGTATTGGATATTAATATAAATAAGCGCCTTTCTATTTAAGTGCCGTTAGTAAATAAATAGTATACCCTAAAAGCTAGGGCTTGGGAGAATATAAAGGAAACTTACTAATAGATATATACCTACGTCTAGAATATTAAGGATAGCTTTAGTATACTGCGCGATTTATTATACGCTCTATATATAAAGCAAGACTATAAATATCGCGTTTATAAGCAGAACTCTAGGCTATATTTTAGAGGTACGTGCTTAAGATATCGCTTAAATAGTAGGTTATGTAAAAAGGCATATACTAATAGTATACTAATATTTTATTAGCTAACACGTATATAGGATAGTTTATTAAGACTAGAGCTAGTTATACATTAGTATAAAAAACATACGTAATTAGCTTCTGTTAGTAATCTAGCTAGAACGCCTACTAAAAAGATATAATATCCGTATAGCTTTATACCCGCATTATCCCCCCTTTAGAGGCCTCCCCTTCCCCTAAAACTCTTATTTATAGCGATATACGCAGCTATAGGGGCACCCATTTTACCGCTACTTTTTTTTAAAACTTTTTTACTAATTCCTAGTACGCCTAGTACTATATCTAGTACTACTACCACTTTTATTAATATGGAAAATATTAGGGTATATTTAGCAATTGCTATTTCTATACGCGTTAATATAGTCTATAAATAGGTAATTAAGATAGTAAAAAACGTTCGGGCTATAGATCGCCAGTTAAGTAAGCTTAAATATTCTCTAAGTAAGATAAAAGATAAGCTTACGTTTATAAGGTATAGTATTATAGCACTTATATACAACGCCAGGTTACTAAATATAGAGTTTAAGTAAATACTGGTTAGCTATTACTGCGGGTTAACTATTATTACGGGTTTAAAGTAATAAAATTGTTACGGCGCTAGTAGAAACTAGTAGATATTGGTAGATTGTGGCGGATAATCGCAGACAGTTTTAAACAGTTTTAAATAGTTGCTATTATATAACTAGAGGATTATATATAACGTTAAGTGGCGCCGCCCTCTATCTTCTTTCCTTTTTCTAGCTTTAAATCCTTGTTTATAGACTACTAATTATATAGGCTTATGCGTCCCTCTTACCATACTCGTACCTTAATTAACTAAGTCACTAATATTATCTAAAGCTTATCTACTCTTCTTCCTAAGAAGGAACTTAAATATATTTGTAGGACTATAAATAAGAATAAAATATAGAAATAGACCTAAAGACTATTACTAGAACTTAAAGAATAGAAAAGAACAATAAGACCTATAGAATACGCATAAACTAGAACCTCTATAGAATCCTACTAGAAGTTACCCTAATAACTATACTACTATGCTAAGAAATATAGCGGTTAGCAAAGCAGCCATAGAACCCTTAAATAACTTTAACGGTAAAATAGCAACTAACTTAAACTCTTAGGTAGAGTTTATAGCGGCTAATACCAAAATTAAATAACTTTAAGAGCTGCTTAAAGCTAGAGAACCCCATATACCTAATAAAGAGTTATTTGATACCTAGAGACTTACTATAGTCCTTAAAACCCTAGCCTAACGTATAGTATTAGTATTATTGCGGTCCGTAAAGGTTATAAACCCCCTATTAATTATAGACGGAACTAACCCTATATTTAATAATTAGAAGCTTTAATTATAAAACAAGCTCAAAGTTAATACGGACTACTTCCCTACCACTTAGGCTAAAATGGTCTACGTCTTTAGCCGTACTAGTAAGGACGTATAGACGTACCTACGTCCGTAATACGTATAGGACTTAATAGATCCCTTCTTCTCTAGAAAAGAGATAATTATCTACCTATCTTCTATCTATAAGGACCCCTTTAAAGTATAAAACGCCTAACTTAATTATAAAAGCCTAAATATAAAAATAATAGAGATCTTCTTAGCCTTTTAGACCCGCTTTCTATACCTAGCTAGCTAGGCTTAAATTCCCTAGACCTATGGCGGGCCGTACTACCAGTTTTTACTACTATATAAACGCTAAAGAAACTTACGGACTAATGCTTAGTTATTAACTAAGGCCTCCGCTAAATTAAGGCATGCGCTAAATAGTATAAAGCTAAAAACCCTTTAAATCAAACTATAAGCAATATAAGAACAGCCCATAATGCCCTAGCACGATTAATAACCCCTATATTACCACCCGTATAGCCCGCCGCTAATTTAATAGCTAGCTATACGGCTAGTCCTACTATAGGTCTAGCGAATGCTTGGCCTATATATAGTAACCCCTATATATAGGCCCTTAGTAATTAAGGAGCTTGCTTCTCTTATAGTTAGAAAGGCTACTATATAAAAGATTGCCTAATAAACGCAAAAGCGGATAAGATCCTATTAATCTAAAAAAAATAGTATAAAGTTGGAAAAAGAGGAGCCCTAAAGGAAGACTCCTCTTTAGGGTTAAAAGGGATTAATATATTATATATTAATCTGGGTCAGCTAATTAGTGGAAGAAGTTACACTCTCCCTTATACTTTATTCCGTAATAGATATTAAGTTTTAACCTCTACTTTAGCTAACTCTAAAGTAAATATCTTTGCCTTAATAGATACCTAGTATACCGTAAAGCTAGCCAACCTTTTAAATATACCTATTAAAGAACTGCCTAAACCAATTTCTATTTATAGGTATAATGGGCGGATAGGGCCACCTATTATAACTATTTTATAAATTTACCTCTGTGTTAATAGATAAAGGTAGTATAATATCCCCTTCCTTATTACAGACCTAGGAAGCTATAATATAATCTTAGAAAGAAAATAGCTAGCCTATTTAGGCTTATAGCTTAATATATAGAGAAGGCAGCTTATCTAGCCTAAAACCCTACCCTTAACCACTTCTTTATAAAAGAAATTACTATTATAATAGAAAACCTTATACGGCCCTAGATTAATACTATTTACTAGGTAGATATTATACGTAGAGACTAGGCCTTTAAAAAAGATATATAGCTTAACCCGCAATAGATCTGTATACTACGCCGCCCCTAAACTAGCTATATTATATTACCTATATTAAAGACCTAGGAAGCTAATAATAACCTAGCTAAGTTAACTATGGAGGACTTAGGCCCTACGTAGCTATAAAGGAAAGCTAGGAATATTAGACGCTATACTAAACTAAAAGATAGGAAAGATAACTTATAGAAAATAGAACGTAAGCTAAAGAAGACTATAAACCCTATACCGCAAAATATAACCCAATAAATATCAGTAAAGAAACCGGTAAACCTCCTACTAGTTAATATCTACTATATTAGTGCCGTGGGATTCCATTAGAACTTAGTTTAGCTTAATACCATCGCCTTTATAACTAGCTTATATAAAATTAATTAAATAATTAAAGAAAAAGAAAGTAAGCTTAGCGGATAAGAAAGCGAGCTTATAAATAAGGAACTAGTAAAACAAAAGCTGCCCTATTAATTAACTATAAGATTAAGATTAAGCAGGGTAAGGAAAACACCCTTAGCTTTAGCCCCCTCTATAAGTAGTCTATTGCTAAATTATAGGCTATAAAGCAGTATCTTATTAATAACCTAAATAAGGGCTTTATTAAGCCTAGCCAAGCCCCTTTTACCTCGCCTATTCTCTTTATTAAAAAGCTAAATAAAGGACTTCGCTTTTATATTAACTATTATAAGCTAAATAATATAACCCGTAAGGACCGCTATCCGCTACCCCTACTTAATAAAACTCTAGCCTAAATAAGTAAAGCTAAGATCTTTATAAAGCTTAATATCCGCTAGGCCTTTTACTAAATTAGGATAAATCCTAGGTCTAAAAATCTTACTATACTTTAGACCTATTACGGAATATATAAATATAAGGTACTCCCTTTTAGACTAACTAATAGACTAGCTATATACTAGCGGTATATAAATAATATACTCTTTAACTACCTTAACTATACGACCTATTTAGATAATATTATAATCTACTTTAAAAACGAGCTAGAATATAAGGAGTACGTTTATAAAGTCCTATAACAGCTCTATAAGGCTACTCTAGGTTAATATTAAGAAGTTAGAGTTTAGTATTAAGCGTATAAAGTACCTAGGTTTTATTATTAGTATAAACGGAATTAAAGCCAACCTAGAGAAAATAGCCGTAATTAACTAGTAGGCACCCCCACGGACTATAAAGGGGGTATAATTATTTTTAGGTTTTTATAACTTCTATTAACGCTTTATTAAGAACTATAGTAGGATCGCCTGGCCTCTTAACTATCTTACTAGAAAAGACTAGCCCTTTTACTTTAACGCTATATATAGGCAGGCCTTTAATAAGCTTAAAAACGGCTAGTATCGGCTCCCCTACTTGCCTATTTTAACCTAAAACAGCCCTTAATGCTAGAAACTAATACCTTAAATAGCATAATAGCTAATATTTTTTCCTAAAAGCAACTAGATAGAGAATGGCACCCTATTATATACTATTTAAAGACTATAATAGATGCCAAGCTAAACTACTTATAAGAGTATATATATTAGATCCCGCCGCGCTTGTGAATAAGTTCGCAAGCACTCTATATCTTTTTGGCCGTATAGCGACGTAGAGGCGGGATACGTTACACTACCACATCTATAATAAAGAAATGCTAGCTATTATCTCTAGCTTTTAGCACTAGCATATATAGCTAGAGGGGACCCCCAAGCTAATTAAGGTAGTTTTAGATTATAAGGCCCTAGAATACTTTATAATAACTAAGGCCCTTATAGCCCGGCAGGCACGCTAGGCGGATATTCTATCTTAGTTTAACTTTTTAATTATATATAGACTAGGCGCTATAAACTACGCAAACGCTCTTATAAGGCGCGAATAAGACCTAAATAACTAGATGGCTATAAAGATGTTATTACGGACCTAGGCGCTACTATAACTAGAACACCTTAACTCCTAAATATAGGCAGAACTAAGCACGGACTCCTTAGGCGCCAAAATATATCCTATTAACTCCTCTAAACTTAACCTTATTAATAAACTACTATAGGCCAACTAAATGACCCCCTCTTTATAAGAGTACCGTAAAAAGGCAAAGAATATTACTAGCTTATGGTCCCTTAAAAATAGACTACTTAAGTACTAAGAATGGCTAGTAGTAGCTAAAAAACAGAACTTACGGACCTAGCTTATTGCCAAAGCTTATACCTAGGTCTCTACGGCCTACCCTAGAAAAAATAAGACCTATAAGATTATTAGTAACCGCTACTACTAGCCCAGAATAGTTATAAATATTGACCGTTATATACGGAACTGCGACAGCTGCTATAAATATATAATCCTATAAAATAAGACCCTAGGACTATTAAAACCACTCCTAATACTAAAACGCCCCTAGCAATATATCTCTATAGACTTCTATAAGCTATTTATAGACCATAACGGATATAATATAGTTATAATTCTACTGGGTATGAAAAATCCTAATTAGCTAGTTAAAATTAGGGTCTATAGAATATTATACTCTTACTCCCTTTTAACCTAACCTTTAACTTATATATATAGAGTGTTTGTATTAATAAACGTTTCTAGAGCCTTATTTAAGTTTACCTTTATTATTATATCTACTAGGTTATCTTAACTATTAATTTATTAAATCTTAAAGAGTTTTTGCCATTTATAGGATTAATAAAGTGCTATAATATTAATTATAAGGCGCTTCTCCTTTATAGTACTAAGCTTAACTAAATACTTATAGAGGGAATATAAGTTAGTATATACGATTATAGGGATAATGGGAAGTTTGAGTTAATCTATAATTATCTTTAGGGTAGTTCTAATTACAATTGCCATATTAACTCCGCTAACTATTCTATATATCTCTAATACTAAAACGCTTTAAGTAACGCGCTTATTCTTAATTAAGCTCTAATAAATAAGATTACCGTAGATTATAAAGTTATTCTCTCTAGTAGATTCGTTTGTGATAATAATCTTATATCCTAGCTAGGAGCTAAAATCTTTATTATTTATAAACGATCTATTAACAAATATAAAGAGCTTAGTAGTGGGAAGATTAATAGGCACGTAGTATAGTCCCCGGTTAAGATAGTTTATTTATTAAAAAAAAACATTTATTTAGGGTAAGAATATTATCCTTAGTTAGTTCCTAGTATTAGGTGGTAATAAAGAGATTAAATAAAGCCTTAGGTTAATAGATAGAAGTAATATAAGCTCTATAAGCATATTACTCTATATATCCTTACTTTAAAGAATTAACGTTAATAACGTTAATCTTTTTACCTTAACCCTTCTGGTGTAAAGCAATAGAATCCTTATTTAGGGAGAGGATACATTTATTAAAGAGTAATAGTATTATTAAATTAAGCTTTTTCTTTAGCTTTGCTATAAGATTTGCTTTTACTAGTTTATCTTCTTTAAAAGCTAAGAATTAGTTATCTCCTAAAATAATTATATTATTAGTTTATATGCTAATAATTCTAAATAGAGTTCCTATGGTTATAATAAGGAAGTATAGATTAAATATAGAAGTAGTTATTAAAAGCTTTTCTTTATAGTGCTTACTATAGATAGCCCATTAATAAGTTTCTACCTCTATAATTTTATATAATAGCTTAAGCATAACCATAATTATATCTTCGGGGTATTAGTGGCGAATTTACTCTAAAAGGTATACTAGTATTAAGCGCTAAAGGGGCGTCTCTAATTAAGTATAGGCTTAAGTAATATCTCGTAAATAAACCGCTATTCTATTCTTTATTAAGGAGAAAGCTAGCGTAATAATAACTTACTAACTAGCTCGTTAAATTATAGGAGATTATATAAAAATTACCTCCTTACTATTATTATTGTAACCTTAGATAATAAGCCTTAATTTCTTAAATAGGGCGTTAGTAGCTTTACCCTTAATCTTATTAACTATTCTTAACTTAAAGATATAAACTCTATTAAACTTAGTAGGGTTATACTTCTTAAATTTAAAGACTCCTCTCGTAATAAGACTATTAATCTCCTACTTATTAGATGCTTAAAAAGGAGCTCCTAGAGTTATAATATAACCTTCCTTTTAAAGCTGTTTTGTAAGTTTAAAGTTAGCCTTCTTTTTAGCTATTATAAAGGCTATTAATAGCTTAACTCTATTCTTAATAGCAGTAATAAATTGCTCTTTAAAATTAATAAGATGTTAGTAATTTTATAATCCCTTTAGGCGACCTTTACCGCGTTATAGTTGTAGCGTATCTACTATAATTATATTAGGATTATAGTTGCCTTCTAAAGTATATTAATTATAGTTCTCCTTTAAGGTATATTTTATAGCATCCTATAAAGGCTTAGAACTATTATCTTTATAGTAAGGCTTAATAATAGTTAAATGGAATTAAGTGGGTCTATAAGGCATCTAAATAGTATAAGTTTAACTATTAATTATAATAAGTTAATATAGGCCTAACTACCCTCCCTTTTTACGCTATACGCGTACCTTAAACTAGAGTAGTAGATTAAGCGTAGTTAAGGTATTTAGGCCATTTCTTATTCCTAATACGTTATTAACCTAGCGTATAGCATAGAGACGTTATACCTCCTTCGTTGCCTTATAAATAGCCTTAGCTTATTATATAATAGAGGGAGATAGTAAAGAATTATTAGTTATTTAAGGGTAGGCGCTAAAGACTAGTAATATAGGTATAAGTCTATCCGGGCTAGCGGAATTGTTAATAACTTTAATAGCTATTTATAAGGTAAGTTCTTTACTAATATTCTTTAGTTTTAAAGAAATAATTTTATATACGCGGTGTAATAGCGTATAATATTGCTCTACTTTTCTAATACTATTATATACCTTAATAGGGACTTCCTTAACCTTAATTACCATTACCATTATCTATTATTAAAACTCTATAGATAAAAAGTTCTTTCCTATATTATAGACGATTTAGCTAGGGGGTCCTAAGTAGACATTAATTTAGTATAATTAAAGGGTATCCTATATATTCCTAGCTAATATATCCTTTAAGAAACGTACGGCTTAGAAGAAGGTTAAGAAGTTAATAACTTAGAGTACTGGCTTACCGCTAAGATATATAACATTAACAATAATATAAAAGTTAAAGTTATAGTTATCTTTAAGGCTAAACTTAAATCGGCTAGGGAACTTCTAGTTTATTTAGTAGTAGTAATAGTACTTTATAAAATACTTAATCGCCTTAACCTTAACTTTATAGCCTACTTACTAAAGGACCCTAAGTAGTTAGTAAATAGATAGGTAGCTAAAGTAATGGTGTAGTTAACGTAACTCTAACTTAGTTAAGTAGCTCTAAGTAATACTCTTTTTTAGTTAATAAAGGAGTAACTAGGGGTAACCCTACTTATATATAATAGTCACCTAATTATCTCCCTAAATAAGTATATTCTTAAGGTTATTAAGCTTAACGCCTAATTAATTTATATCTTTAATGTAAAATAAAAATAGGGTATTTATAGGAATAATATAGAAAGTAATGCACCCTAAGGGGGTTTGGACCCTAATTATGCTAAGAAAAATTATAGTACCCTTATTAAAACAAATCGTATATTAGCCTGCTATTAAACAGTTAATTTAAATAGAGCTATTAAGCTGCTAAAGGGCTCGAACTTAAGGTTCTCTTACTATAGATACTTCTATGGCTCCAGTGTCTGGCATAATACTATAAAAGACGTTCGCTAAGTATCTGTTATTAAAGGAGAACGTAAAACTCTCCTATAGCTTATTAAAGATATCTAACTTCGTAATAGAGTAAAGCGTAGATTAGTTATTAAGAATAGTAACGGTTTATATACTATCTACCTTACTATACTTAGTAAAGTATTAGTTAGGTAAGTAGTTCTTAATTTCTATATCTATAAGGAGCTATTTAGCCTTATTAACCTTACCCTTAAAATCTTCTACGCCTTTATATTAAACTAAGAAGCTTTAAAAGTAGGCTATAGTAACCTTATAATTTCTAACATTTCTTATACTTTAGTAAACCTTATTATATACCTCCTTTTACTTATTAAGAGAATGCCTAGTTAACTAGCAATTCGGTTTCTTATAAATATAACACTTCTTCTAATAATTACTTTAAATAAACCTCTATAAGGGCCTCTACCTTTACCTTATAGTTATTAATTATACCCTTTACTATATTATCTACCTTAGCTACTATATATTTAATTAATCTAGTTATAATTATATTAGTTAGGCGGGTTAATTAAAGTAGGTTAAAGTTAGGCATTAAATTACTATACTTCTTAAGAGCGTAAAGCGGTACTAATAAAAGATCTTAATTAAGTATATACTCCTTCGTAAGTATTTACAGGATTAAAGAAAGTAAGGTTATATTCTTTAACGCCTTAATATACGCTAATAACTTAATTATATAGGCTAAAATCCTTTTAATATAATTCGGATAAACCACGCTAAATTATCTAAAGTTAATTAAAGAGCTTTTAAAGATAATTAAGCCAAGGGATATCTAGGTTTATAGCAATAATCCTTAAAAAGGTAATCTCTCTCTATTTTAATATATACTACTACTTATTCTCTTTTATTTTAAAGTAGTATCTTAACTTATATATTATGCGGTTAATGTAACGGAACCTTGTAGTAAGAACTACGATGGGTTCGTCAATGGGCTAGGTGTGTAGGAAATGCAAGTATAAAAGTCAACAACGTAATAACAACTGGTGGAGTGGTTGCCTAATAGATTAACTCTAATTATATTCTGAGAATTACTATAAGGAAGGAACTATCTAGGTAGGGACTAAGGGTCCTTAAATACACAACCGTACTTTTATAAAATCCTTCTTATACGTAATATACGTCTTATATATAAGGTACGTAAGTTTCTCTTATTCCTCTCGTTTAATACGTAGTATATTATATGACCTTAGTTACTATTCCTCGTTATATAGTTCTATGGGTTCTATTCTAGACTATGCTTATATTAACTAACTAGCTTCTTCTAACTCCTCTCTAAGTAGTTATAGCATTGTACTTAAAGCGTCCGTAACACTATCTCCCTCCTCTTTATCTTTATTCTTAAAGATTTAAAATATCTCTAAGTCGTTTACTAGAGGTATAATATCCGTCTAATTAATTTAGTTAATATTATTGCTTATTATACCTAAAGCAATTTCTTCTTTACACGCCCAACGTCGTGCTCGCACTATTGCTGTAATATTATCTTTTAGTAAGATTATGCCATCTCCGTATTCTCGTTATTTAAAAGAGGGATTAGTTTATATTACGTTAGTAAGTCCTTTATCCCGGCAACCTTCCTCTTATTTAAAGTGCACTAAAGCGAATATTTAGTTATCCTATAACGTTCGCTCTACTTCTAATGCTAAATATACGCGACCTATTACTCTTAATAGTCGTCTGGTTCCCTAATTAATTTATCTTAGGGTTTTATATTTAATCTGCTGCTGCTTAGCTAGATGGTAAACTATTATAAGCCCTTGCTAAGTTAAAACGTTCCTGTAACGCGGAATAGAAGGCCCTAAATACTTAAATTACGGCGTCTACTTATTTACTTCGTCTTAAAAAGGTTTATAAGAAGGTCTATTCTAAGGAGTAAAAACTTATAAAATAAGGTCTATAGGAACTAGGTAATAAAAGAACGGATTCTCTTCTAATAGAGAAGGAAATAGATCTAAATAGTTCGGCAACTGCTCTTTTTAGGTCCCCCTTAGGTGACTTATTCTTTAGCAATTCTTTTTTATTAATACTACCTAACCTAATCTCTTCCGATACTCCTATACCTTTTCTATAACGTTCTTTAAATTCTCTAGTAGCTCCTAGGTAGTCTTAGTATAGCCTATCTACTTAACCTTATACTATATTTCGTTGTCAATGTCCTTATAATTAACGATCTTTAATACTTACTATTTGTCTTCTTCTTATCCTCTATACGTGTCTGCTTTATAAACCAGTAGCTTAATATTCCTATATACTAGCTCTAGTATTACAATGTGCTATATAGGGTAGATCTTCATTTTAGCTAGTAGGTTTAACTTAAACGTAACCGGTGAAATCCTCTATATAATTTCGAAAGGTCCTAGTCTAATATAGTCCAATTTCTTACTTAGTTATTAACTCTTAAAATTTTTGTATAGTAGCTATACTTTATCTCCCTCCTTAAGATCTAGTCCCTTAGATCTCTTAGCATTATAGTACTTTTTTATTCTCTTTTATACTTTCTTTACTAATTCCATAAGGTTTATATAAAGATTTATTAATATCTTTATTCTCTCTTTAGCTGTACTACTCGTTTTCTTTACTTACCGTAGTAATAACGATGTTTTTAGCTTATATCTATAATTTGCCTTAAATAGTAATGTGCCTATTCCTTCTTAAGGTGTTGTATTATATATAAACTATATAACTAGTAACAGTAATACCTAATTATTCTATGCATAATTGATATAATATCTTAGATACTATTCTAGCGTCTAATTTAATCTTTCTGTTTAACCGTCTGTCTGCGGATAATATACGGTAGAAGTTACTACTTAAACTCCTTACTCCGCTAAGAACACTTCCTAGAATACTACTATAAATCTTAAATCTCTATCTAATATAATTTTACTTAGTGCTCTATGTCTTATAAACACTTCTTTAATATAAATTCTAGCAACATCTTCTGCTAAGATTTCTTCTGTACATACTATAAAGTATCCCCACTTCATAAGCTTATCTACTATTACTAAGATTACGTTATAATCTTATCCGGTAATAGGGTCTTTTAATTTTAGTAACTTAATAATAAAGTCCCATAATATAACCTCCTATGGTCTCTCTGGTATTTTAACAGGTTATAGCCCTCCATATGGCTTATACCTTATTAGTTTATTCCTTTAGCAATCTAGATATTCCTTTATAACCCTTCTAGCTATCCTTTAGATTCTATTAATGATGTACTCCTCCTAGAGTCTTAACACTAAGCCCGTAGCTCTATTATATCCTTAGGTTAGTCCCTTATAGAAGTCCTCTATAAACTGCTCTACTATACTTCTTAGGATATACTTTATTTTTTTGATTCTTGTATATATCCGTCTATAGATCTTCTAGCTATGCTTTTAGAATTCTTTGTACCTAAAAGCTTTCTAGTATCTTATAGACTTTCTCTAGTTTGTTATCTTTTTAAGTTGCTGCGATTTTCGGATGATTATACCTAATTAATCTGTCTATATCTTTTTGCAATAAAGCCCTTAATAGCTTTTCCTTATTTTATAGTTTAGCTTTGCGGCTTAGAGTATCTACCCGCGTATTGTCTGTACCTTTAGTATGCTAAATCTTGAAATAGTATTCCGTAAGCATCTCTGCCCATCTAACCTATCTTTAGTTAAGTTCCTTCATTATTAGGAATCCTATTAGGTTCTTATAATCTATCTTAACTATAAATAGTTTCTCTATGCCTTATAAGAATGCTCTCTATTTCTTTAATACTATAACTATACCTAATAACTCTTTATTATAGATGTTATAGTTTAACTCCGGTGGTGTTATCTTCCGACTATAGTATACTACTAGGTGCTATCTATCTTAATGCCTTTATATAAAGCACGCCCTTAGTATATAGTTTAATGCATCTGTTTTTATAACCGTCTCTAGTCCTAGTTAATAGATCTTAAGAACTGGCTCCTAGGTAAACAACTCTTTAACTTTTTTAAAGAGTTCTCTTTACTCCTTCCCCTATGCCTATAGTTCTTCTTTCTTTATTAACCGTATAAATAGCTTAATGTCCTTTAACCATTACGCTATAAACCTTTTATAGTAATTGCAAAACCCTAGGAACGATTTTAACTATATAACGTTCTCTAGTTCCTACTAATTTACTATAGCCTTAATCTTCTTTAGATCTATGCTAAGTTAGTTTAGTTTAATAATAAATCTAACGAAATCGGTTTTCTTGGTGAAGAACTCGTATTTCTTAATTGCTATTGGCATCTGTTCTTCTTATAGTCTCTTTAAGACCTATTTAACGTGTTCCCTATGTTCTTTCTTAGTTATTAAGTAGATAATAATATTATTAAGATATACTATAATAAATTCATCTAAGTGTTCTCCTAATATATTGTTAATACGCTTTTAGAACGTTACTAGTGCGTTTATAAGCCCGAATTGTATAACTAATAGTTTATATAGTCCTTTCTTTAACCTAAAGGCTGCCTTCTATTTGTTGCCTTCCTTAATTCTAATCTAATAGTACGCCCATTTTAGATCTATCTTTGTAAAGATTTGCGCATTGCCTATCCTGTCTTAAATTTCGCTAATTAAGGGTAAAGGATACCTATCCTTTCTAGTAATGCTATTTAACTATTTATAGTCGATATACAGCCTTAGTTTGCTATTCTTCTTTGGTACAAATAGTACTGGATAACCCGCTGATGACTATGATAGTCTAATATATCCCTTTTGTAAATTTTTCTAAACAAACTCTTTTAACGCTCTACCCTCTTCTTTAGTAAGCTTATAGATTAGAAAGAACTTTAGACTTGTTTTTGGTTCTAACTCTATCTTATAGTCCTATACTGCATATTTTAATAGCTTCTTACTTTCTAGTGACTATAGTTTCTTGCCGTACTTGTGGTATCTCTTTAGTATATAACTTAGTCCTTTTTCTATTTCTTTATAGGTTGCTNCTACTTANTACTATACNAACTTNGCTTNTTATTATATCTTANNGCNTTAANTATNTCTAATATNGACCTAACCTATAATCTAATTAATCCTTAGATTATATTCCTGTAATTAAGGCATGCTTAATACTGCCTCGTCCTGTCCTAATAGTAGAATATCAAAAGATATCTTAATTTGTCTTCCTTTAATAGTTATCTAAATAGGTCCTATTTTAAGATTAATGATCCCTCCTCTATAGGTTATTAGATCTCCTAAAATTATAACTAATAGGTAAGGTTGCTTTTTTTATCTATAAGGTAGCCCTATTCTCTTAACTACTACTAGTAAGATATGGTTTCGCGTTACTCCACTATTTATTAGTGCTTTAAACTACTAATCTTACCAATTAATCTATAAATTTAGGTATTGTCCTTAAATTCCTTTAAGGGTCTAAGGCTCTACTACTGGCTCCCTTTAGTCCTATAGGCCTCTACTTTTCCTAACTGTTAGCTACTTAATCCTGGTGCACTTGGCTCGCTCTTTAGCTAATACCTAATTCGCTTTTTATCTTTAATATGCTATAGATACATGTTTTCTAGGCATTCCCACCACTGTTGTCTATCTAAGTATTCTTCTATAAGGAATCTTCCTAGTTAAAGTACTAAACTTCCTTCCTCTTAGATTTCTATTAGATACCATCTATATATATATTTAGCATTTCTATACTATTACTCGTCCGTCATCTAGTATATCCTTATAGGGTATTTCCGATTCTTTTCTTTTAAATTTTTATGCATTTTATATATGTCGTCTATACACGCAATCTATAATAACGTATAGTGTGCTAGGTGCTTTAGGTTAACTCTTAGCTCATCTTCATCCTTAAGTTTAAACCTTTGTTGTGCTAATCTAAACATTATAACTTTATTTGCAGGTACTAAAATACGCCTTTTACTTCTCTAGTCCTCTAAACGTTCCTTTAGATCCTTTAACGTTATAATTAAGGCTCCTTTAATATACGTTATAGCCTTCTTTATAATTAGGTGGTTCTAAATAACCTTTTCATCCAACTATATATAGAAATCTTCCTACTTATTATTGCGTCGTTGCCTATACTACTTTTGGTATAGCTACTAGAGTATATACGGTCTATCCGTAAGGAAATATCTCTTTATTACTACATTATAACAGCCTTTAGTATGTCGTTCTTTAAACCTAGTAGGGATCCCTAGATCCTCTTCTTATTCTAGTTTAGTAAGCTACTTAGCTCTTAGTATGCCTACTTTTAGCCTATTAGTAATTCTTTATACTAGTACTCTATCCTTTATACGTCCTAATATGCTAAATCTTTTGTCTAGTTTCTGTTCTTACCATATAATAATTCTTTGCCTAAACTCTTCCATAGTTTCTTTTAGTTTGCGCCTTACGCTCCAATCCTTAAAGTCATCTTACTTCTTAATCCTAGTATCAATTTTTTAATCTTTAGTCCGAACACTTTGTTTAACTAGTAAATCCTCTAGGTCCATATATCTGTCTCCTAGTTTAATTACTATTTATGCCGCAAATTCTCTAATCTATAAAGAAGCTCCTTGCCTCTAGTCTATAGGTGTCCTAATTTATACTCTGAATTCTTAACCCCTTAGGTTCTTTAATCCCGAGCTTGCTTCTAACTTAAGCTTAGCTCCAGCCTTAGTCTAACTAGGCTTACTTAGTGTTCTTATCTCGTCTTAAGAGTCTTAAATCTCACTCATCTTATCTTAAGAATCTTATGCCGTTGGGAATTCTTATCCCAAGCTCATTTGTATATCTTTAAACTAAGCCACTGCTCTACTCTATTGGTTATCGTCCATTATAGGTCCTTAAGCTTACCTTATCTTATCTTAAGAATCTTAGTTATCTCTTATTTTATCTTAAGAATCTTAAGCCTTTAGCCTTTTGCCTTTATTAAGTGCTAAAGTGGTTTACTGTCCTACTTCTCTTGCGTTTCGCAAAGCGATAGACATTATATCTAGTAGGGTTTTAATCCCTACTAATATTCTTTATTCTATAATAGAATCATCCTCTACCTTTAATATAATATCTTTAAGGTCTGCTCGCTCCTAGTAAGCGGCCTTTATTGCCTTATTGTTATAGAATATTTTACCTAGGTCGAATTTATCGTCCTTAATATCCGATCTGCGAACTAGTTCGTTAGTTCCTCTATATCCTATAGGTGCTAGCTCTTATAGCCAATAGCTTACGCCATACTTAACGTCCTTATAAATTTGGTATACATTATTATAACAAAACGCAAAACTTTTAATTAAACACTCTTTTGTTCCTTACAGCACATTATTATCCCTTTATACGTATATATTGTCTACTAGTCTTATGCCTTTTACTATATAATAACTCTACCCACTTCTACAGTCTCTGACGTAATAACCCTGTTTTCCGTAATTTATATAAGCTCCTTCTTTAAACCATTTCTCTTATTATAGAGTCCGCCTAAATGTCTTCTGCTGTTAAGATCCCTAATTCGGCCTCTGCTCCTTAGACTTTTAATTACTTAATCCTTATCCTCTGGGTTTCTATAGTTTGCTCTATCTCTTATAGGCTTCTTTAGTACTACTTAGGTCCATTAGCTCTGCGCCATACCATAGTTTCTAACTTAGCTTTTATCATTACGTACTCTGCGCCTTATATAACTATAAAACTCTGTCCTAACCTCTCTTAGCCTGTTCCCTTTAGTAGATCTAATTATTAATCTTAATCGCCTAATCTATTAGATCCCTTAGGGTATCCGCATCTTCTATTAGGATAATTGCATCCTAGACTTTAGCCTTAAGTTCCTATTTATACTGTGCTATAAGCGCCCTATTATTCCACTCTACTTATATTACTAGTGTCTGGAACTATATTATATACTTAATTACTAAAGTTCGTTATATAAGGTTCTAGAGTTTTCTTTCCGCTATAGTTATTTCTTCCGGGTCTCTAAATATCTATGTTAGTTATTCTGCAAATCCTTCCCAACTTAAGAANATAAATCGCACGTCTTAGTTAGTGGTNATCATTCCNTTTGCCTATATCTCTATAAGGTAAANTTTAAACCACTTAAGTNCTTTTCCTAATAAGAATAGTCCTANNTAGGCTATCCAATCCATNGGTATAGGTAACTTTNCTCCCTCNTATAAGACCTTAAAGTANATCTNNATAAGGAATCCNTTAANCTTTAACCTCTCTCCTATAAATCTCTTAATTAATAGTAGCTTAATCTTTACTACTCCTATCCCGTTAAGTCTTTCTTCCAATACTATATTATTAGCTGTTAGCTAGTTAACTATTTCCTATAGCTATCCAACCGTCACAGGTTGCTATAAGTCAGTATCCGCCATACTAATATCACCTCCTGTCCTTAAAGTAGTTGCTGCCGTTAATGGCGTTATAGTGGCTGCTTTTGGTGGCATATTATTCGACTTCTTATATTAATACTATAACTGGGTAATAATTGTATAACGGAACCTTATAGTAAAAACTACGATGGGTTCGTTAATAGGCTAGGTATATAGGAAATGCAAGTATAAAAGTTAACAACGTAATAATAACTGGTGGAGTAGTTGCCTAATAGATTAACTCCAATTGTATTCTAAGAATCACTATAAGGAAGGAACTATCTAGGTAGGGACTAAGGGTCCTTAAATACACAACTGTACTCCTATAAAATCCTTCTTATACGTAATATACGTCTTATACGTAAGGTACGTAAGTTCCTCTCGTTCCTCTTATTTAATACGTAGCACATTATGTGACCTTAGTTACCATTCCTCGTCACATGGTTCTACGGGTTCCATTCTAGACCGTGCTTGTATTAACCAACTAGCTTCTTCCGACTCCTCTCTAAGTAGTCATAGCATTGTACTTAAAGCGTCCGTAACAGTTAAAATTATATCCTTTTCCTACTAAATAGTTATAATAGAAGGTACTAGCTTAGCCCTTAAGCATAATAGAATAGGCGTTATAGTATTAATTAGACTCTATTCCTACTTTCTAGTAATAGTTATAGAAAATATATAGTTTTAAATTAAGGACATTATATAGTTTCTTACTAAACTTCTTCTCCTAATCTAAATAGAGCTTTATAAGCTTTATAAGTAATTTTAAACTACTTCTAATTTAAGATTAAAATAGAGGAGGTAGAAGTTATATTATAGGCTATAGTAGGGACGTAGGTCTAATTGGTAGAGTTTAAAGATTATTAAATTGCGGAGTAATAGGATCCTATACCTGCTCTTATTAGGGTATAGTATCCAACGTTAAAGCTATAGGTTAAATTAGATATAGAGAAGTTAAGGGCAGAGGTAGATTTGTCTTTAGAGGTATATTGCTTAAATTCTATCGTAAGTTAAGCTTCCTTATAATGCGTAGTTAGTGCTTAATCTCTTATAGAGTCTATTCGTGCTCTTCTTTTATATTAATAATATGCTTCTAAATATTATCTCTAATAACTCCCCTATCTATAGGGATAAATACTTTATACTCCTAAAGGAAGTTACGGAAGTCCTATATAATATCTTTATTTATAGGAACTTATATTTCCTTTATTTATCTAATAAAGTCCTCCTTTATATAATACTATAGTATAATATTATTATATTCGCTGTCTTTATAGTATACTATACGGTATAATAGGAATCCGTTTAGGTCCTATTACTTAGCGGTTATAGGGTTAATATCTCTATTCTATATCTCTGGGTTAATATTATCCTCGTACTTCTTTAGGTAGGTTAACGCTATAGTAGGTATAAAATTAACAGGGTGTTGTACGTTAAAGGTAGGTAAGATTTTTCGGTTTTATAGGATCTCGTAGGTTTACTGTCAAAAGGTAGGTAATTTAAGATGTTATTTAACGCGTTTTAGACGTTATTTAACGCGTTTTAGACATTAACTTAGGACCCTAGGTTTAGTAATACTTCTAACCTAAAGTATAACTAAATCTTTATAAACGCGATTATTCTACGTAATAAACGCAACTTAGTATCTCCTAGTACTTAGTAACACTTTTATTACTAGTTTTCCGCAAGTTTAAGGTAGTATAGTGTTGCTAGGATCCATTCCATATAAGCGCATATAGCACCCCTATATAAGACTATCTCTTCTATTTAAAAACCTAGCTGCTCTATAATTAACTATATAATTAACTACTAATTAGTATTAGTTACACAGGGTAACTCACTAATAACGACTACTCGAGTAGGTTATAGTAATGTTAGTTAATAAAGCTTATTTATTAAAATAAGAAAGGGCGAGGAGCCTAAGACTCCTCGCCACGCTAGTGCCGCGGCATTATGTGACGACCGCTTGCCTTATTCCTAACACTATATTTTCTCTTTAAATAAACTATAGAAAGCTATAAATAACCTATTACCTAGATAAAGGAATAACCATCCCTTACTAATCTAAGTTAATAGCAATGATAAATAGGCAATTAAAGAAATACTAGCCTATAAGCTTATAAGGGGAACGTAAAACTATTTTATTAGTTAGAAAGGGTATAACCTAAACTTTACTTAATACCTTATATAGAACTTTATAGGTAGTTCCTATAAGCTTTAAGAGTTTTATAGTAATTACCCTAATAAACCCAGGCCTTTAAAATACCTTAACAAGTAAATAAAGTGCTAGAATAGCGAAGATAATAAGCTACCTATTAATTATAAAATAAAAATACCTTACGGGTATAAAACGGATATATAAAGCCTAAGGGCAGGCTTTTTTAGAAGGGGGGGGGTAATGTTACGGCGCTGGTAAAAACTAGTAGATATTGGTGGATTGTAGTAAATAATCGCAGACAGTTTTAGATAGTTTTAGATAGTTGCTATTACGTAACTAGAGGATTATATATAACGTTAAGTGGCGCCGCCCTCTATCTCCTCCCCTTTCTTTAGCTTTAGATTCTCATTTATAGACTACCAATTATATAGGCTTACGCGTCCCTCTTACCGTACTTATGCCTTAATTAACTAAGTCGCTAATAAAAATAGTAGCTCTTACCTCTTTGCTACTATATATATAGGAATTAAGTCTTTACCTTATATTTAATAGATATAATTAATACTATAATATTCGTATAAGCTAAAATAAAGATATCCGTATAAGCTAAGATAAAGATATTTATATATCCGCACCGTTAATAATTACTAAAGTAAGTTACTATAGTAGTAATTATTTGTTGGTAAGCTAATTTAATAAAATTAGTAGCGTAAATATTTACCTTTAATTAACCTCCGTACCTCTTTTTCCTCTACTAACCTTTTACCTTATAGTACTGCACCACAAACTTTATTATTATTATTTTATCTGCTATCCCTTAGTATTCTACTATTTATAATGCCTTTATTTACACCTATAAATAATAGCAGCTAGGTAGTTAAGGAACTTAATATACGCAAAATAAATAAGGATGCTATTAAGCACGCTATAGCTACTCTTACTAAGCCTTTAAACTCTATTTCTAGAGAGTAAGCTTTCTAATACTAAATTGTGCCTATAGCTAATATAATTTTAGAAAATATATACCAAAGCGCTTTTTATAGGATTTAGTAGATAATAAAAATATAAATAGAGCAAAATCTGTTAAAAACCCGCGTACTTTTTTGCTGCCTGCTTTTTTGTTGCCTATATCTTTACTATAGACCACTTTACCGTTAATTTCTTCGCCGCCCGCTTCTTTGCTATTTACCTCTCTACTACTACTACCTAATACTTCTAAAAGGAGGCTTAATAAGGCTTAATTATCCTCTTTTCTTAAAAAGTAGGCTAAAAAGGCTGCTAATATTAACCTAAAGGCTAAAATAGCCATTAAATTGTATGTGTTAGTTGTACTATTTTAATATCTTATCTACTAATTTACCTCTTATAGTAACCTAAACATTTATAAAGTTTCTTTAGATAGTGAATTTTTAGATAGCGGTAAAGATAAGGATGCCAGACAAAATATCCTTCGCAATTCTACAAAAGGCCTACCCTATTATAGAAGATCTTCTATATAGAATCTACCGGATTTTATTTACCCTAGGCTATCAACCAAAAGCCTAAAGAGAAGCTTAAGGAGTTATCCTCCCTAAAGCAAATAAGGGGGACTACTCCTTACCAAAGTCCTATAGACCTATCTCCTTATTAAACTGCCTAGGAAAAACCCTAGAGAAGATCTTCGCTACTAGATTAGGATATCTAGCTAGTACTACTAGCTTACTTCAAGATTCGCAACTAGGAGGAAAGAAGACAGCGGTCCGCAATAGACGCAGTCCTACTACTTCTAAATAATATCTAATCTAAAAATAGTAGAAAAAAAGCTAGACAAAGGATAGCTACTACGTTATTCCTAGACGTAAAAGGGGCCTTGACCACGTCTCTAAAAACCAGCTTCTATCTATCTGTAAGGAACTAGGATAACCTATAGTGCTCACACAATGGGTAGCTACCTTCCTTAGCAATAGAAAGCTACAACTTTCCTTTAATGGGCAAATATAAGAAAAGTAGAACTAGAAACAGGGATACCACAGGGATCGCCTATATCCCCTATTTTATTTCTACTATATATACGTAATATCTGCAGCATACAGACAGAAGGAGCCTATTCTCTTAGCTACATGGACGACTTTGCAATTGTAGTTACTTTAAATTCAGCTAAATCTAATTGCAAAAAGCTAGAGAGAATAGCGCTAGAGCTAATGTCTAAAGCCAAAGAAGCTGCTATTAGTTTTAACGTTAGCAAAACAGAGCTTATACACTTCTATAGTAAACGTACCACTATAGAAGAAGGGTTAAAGCTAGGAGACGTAGAAATATCCCCTAAACCCCTAGTTAGGTGGTTAGGGGTATTCCTAGACTCTAAGCTTACTTTTAAACAACATATAGAAATACAAATCTCTAAAGCAAAGGCAGCCTTCTATTTAATTAGAAGACTAGGTAATATATAAAGAGGTCTATCTCTACAAGCCCTACGACAGCTCTATATAGCTTGCGTTACTACTATAGCAGACTACGGAGTACAATGCTGGTGGAAAAGTAAATCTAGAGACTACCTACTAGATAGGTACCAATCTCTACAAAATGAGGCTCTAAAACTAGTTCTAGGAGCGTTTAGAGGATCTCCTAGCCAAGCTATAGAGATTAGTTGTCATGCCTTGCGCTACCCATACGTTACGTATGGGCTAGAGAGCTTATAAGACATTCCAACCGGCAGCCCGTCCAGTCGCGAGACACTGCTGCTATCTTTTTAGTTTGTATGACCGAGTGGGTTGGGCTTGGGCATAACATTAAAGCCTCTATTCCTCCTCCTAGGATTAGATTTAAAAAGCTTTGCAATAACTACGCAATAAGAATTCTAAAATTCAAGGAAAACCACGTAATTAAGAAGGTCTATATAGAAGAGATCAACAAAGATAGGGACGAATTAGCAGCTAGTTCTAGCTCTAGTTTTAGCCCTAAAAACTCTACTATAAAGCACCTCTTACAGCCAAAGACACAGCTACTATCTCTAGCCTCTAGAGTTCAGCAGCTAATTCAAAACTGGAAAATAGAGAGAATCTCTCTAGATTGGCAAAAACCGTGGTCTCCTCCTATTCCCGCATCCTTTTCTATCTCAAAAGGTAGTAAGGAAGAAGCTGCACAAGAACATTTAAGACTAGTAGAAAATCTATAAGAATCCCTAGAGTGGGACCTAGTAGATTTATACTATATAGATGGCTCTAAAGACGGTAAATTAAATGCAGCTGCTATATGCAAAATAGGAGAGAGAAATAGGATTAAATATACAACAAACTGGAATCTAGGACCCTATATGGAAATTATGGACGCAGAGCTCTATGCAGTCTATAGGGCCCTAGAGCACCTAAAACAATAAAGACTAGAAGAGAAACAAGTCTATATCTTTATAGATAGCCAAGCAGCTATTAAAAGATTACAGCTTAAATCTCTTACAGGGGGGCAAGAACTAGTCTTTAAAATTACGNAAAGCTGTTCCTATTTAGCTAGTAAGGGGATCTCTATTAACTTTTACTGGGTTCCTAGCCATCTAGGAATCTATGGGAATGAAATAGCAGATAAGCTAGCTAAAAAGGGCCTTTCTAGAAGAAAACTACAATCTTCTTATACCTCCTTAGCCTATATAGGGAGAGCAGCAAGAGAAAAGATACTAGAATAGTAGAAAAACAACTAGCAGCAGAATAAGAACAAGGGAAAACACTATACTAGGATCTGTAAAGGAAGCTATTCCTTTTCTCTTAAAGCCCCTAAGGATAAATATCCTAAAAGGCTACAATTAGCTTTCTTCCAGCTAAAGCTAGGAAAAGGCTATTTTAAATCCTTCTCTAAAGTAATAGGGGGGGAGAATGAAGACGGTAGATGCTTTAGGGAATATAGAGCACTATAAACCCCTAGGCACCTACTACTAGACTGCAACCTATATAGAGAAGAAAGAAGAGAAATGCAAAAGAAACTAAGCTCTTCTCTCTCTCTAAAGAAGCTATTTTGTACACTAAAAGGAAGAGAGGCGCTTTTCCTATTTCTAAGTAGGACAGGGATAGCTACTAAAAAGTGGCTAATAACAGCAGGATCTATAGAAGGAGGTAACTCCTACTAGGCTTCTAGTAAAGAGATATTAGTAAGCAAAAGGACAGAATNAAATTACAAAAGGANAGNGANAGGCGTTAGGATTTCTTATTTCTTATAGTTTTCTACCGTTTTCTCATTACCTAGTAGTTGCTTATAACTTAGTATTTTACTAAGGAACTATAAACCCCTAGTTTAGGGACTTATAAACTACTAGGATATAGTTACTAGTATATGTTAAGCTGCCCTAAGGGATTCATATATATAGGACTATAGCGCCATAGCCTAGAGGCTGCATGCGCAGTATTGTACGTAGTATAATACAACAGATATAAAAAAAAAAAAAAAAAAGATAAGGATCTTAATAACACTAACTCTTATAATCTCTATAGCCCTTACAATCTCAACAGCCCTTATAATCTCTATAGTACCATAAATATAAATAAGCGCCTTTTTATTTAAGTACTATTAGCGAATAAATAGTATACTCTAAAAGCTAGTGTTTAGAAAAATATAAAGGAAAGTCACTAGTAAATATTAACACACGTCTAAAATATTAAAGGTAGCTTTAGTAAGCTACGCAATCCGCTATATACTCTATATAAGAAGTATAGCCATAAATATCGCGTTTATAAGAAGGACTCCAGGCCTTATTTTAGGGGTGCGTGCTTAAAATATTATATAGGCAGTAGGTTATACGGAAAGGTACGTGCTAATAATATACTATTATTCTATTAGCTAATACGCGAATAGAAAAGTTTATTAAATTTAGAGCTGGTTATACCTTAAAGCAAAAAATATACAAAATTAGCTTCTGCTAGTAATCTAGCTGAAACGCCTACTAAGAAGGTATAGTATCTATATATTAATAATACGGATATTACTAATATTTAGATAGCTTCGTTCTTATACTATCCCCACCTACGCTATTACGCCTCCCCCCTATTAAGACTCCTACTTATAGTAGTACCTATAGCTATAGAGGTACCTACTTTACCGCTGCTTCTCTAACTCTTTTACTAATTACTAGCACGCCGGGTACTGCTATTGCTACTACCGCTTTTGCTAGCATTAGGTCTATTAGGGTATATTTAACAATTGCTATTTCTATATATATTAATATAGTTTATAAATAGGCAACTAATATAGTAAAAGATATTTAAGCTATAAACCGCTGGTTAAATAAGTTTAGAAATTCTCTAAGTAAGATAAAGGATAAGCTTGCATTCCTAAGGCGTAGTATTATTACACTTATATATAATACTGTGCTACTAGATATTAAATAAGTGGATATAAGTTAGCTGTTATAATAGGTTGGCTATTATTATAGGTTTATAATAATAAAACAATAGCTCTTACCTTTTTGCTACTATATATATAGGAATTAAGTCTCCGCCTTATATTTAATAGATATACTTAATTAATATTATAATATCTATATAAGCTAAGATAATAATATCCATATAAGCTAATATAAGATATTTATATATCCGCACTATAAAATAGCTTACTACTACGTTATATACCACGCACTAAGAAGATTATATGCTGGCTGGGGTTATTATTAATAAAAAGAACTCAATTAATATATTAAAATAGAAACGTACTATAAGCCTAAACATTTAAAAGTCCTCTAGTATATTATCTATAGTCTTACTAAATCCATTCTTATAAGGGTTATATAGTAAACCGCTAATATAAGATATCCACATATTAAAATTAGTAATGCCGCCCTATAAGAGCCGCTTTAATCTAAGTTAAAAAATAGTAGGTGCCTTAAACCTAACGTCCTATATACGCTAACGTATAATAGAAGTATATCTAAAATTAAAACAATATATTACTATTATTCTTAGTATTTATTAAGCAATTTATATACTAACTATTATATATATTAGCAGAGGTATAGGTATAATATTAGGATAATAAACTATATAAATATATTCAGCAGCTTCCCCTAATATCTCTATATTTTTATTAGTATTACTAAAGCTATATATAAGGGGATTAAATAGCAAACCGGCTGCAGTTAATAGAAAGGCGTTAAATATATTTATACCGTCCTTTACAAGTTTTTTATATATCCGCGCTATAAAAGCAAAGAAGCCTTAAAATCCGCTAAGCGCCGCGTATATTGTACGATTAAATCCTTTCTAATTTAATCTATAAGATAGCGGATATCTAGCGCTAAAGACTTAGTCATATATTCGCTATTTCAACTGCCCTTGGAGCTCTTGCTGCACCCGGCCCAAAAAGACCAAAAACAACTAAAAGAACCCTGAAAAACACCCAGAGAATCCCCCTAAGATGCATGCATCGCAGGGGAGACACACGTCGAACGACGGTGGTTCGCACTCGCGCGCGCCCACCAGAACCACGCCTAGCAATGGCCCTCCATAACAAGAACGGGCGAATTCCACACTATAAAACGGAAAGACCTTTATTAAGAAGGCATTTAACAAAATATAAAGCCTATTAGACGCGTTTAGTATCTATAGTTACGGGGGAGCAACTATTAGCTATAACGAACTAATATAGCTAGTAGAATAGCTCCGCCAATCTAGCGTACCTTAGGCGCCCCTCTAGTAAACCCTTAACTAAATCCTCTAACGGCTAAGCAAAATTAAAAATAAATAAAACCCCTCCCTACCGGCGAACCGCACCTAGGCCGCCGTAGCTGCGCCTCTATAGTATAGGGAGCCTACCCCCCTAAAGATAATATCCGGATATATAATTATAATATAACCAAATATAGAGAAAGCAGAGGGGATTAGGGGATAATTAGAAATAGAAGTTCTTACAGAAATTTATAAAGAGGTTTACGACGCCATTATAGTCCAACACCTTAGGAGCGGAGATATTAGAGTTACCTTAAGGGACTAATAGGTAAAGGAATAAGCTATAAGGGTAGGGGACAGGCTAGGAGAACGTATTAGCATAAAAGTACTCTATAAAGATTACCCAGTTAAAGTCTTAGTGGTTCCCCTAAGCTTTAGGGTAGAAAAGGGACGCTAGGCGGATAATATGGCAACTATATATAAGATAATAAAATAAATGGAACGCCTTATACTAGGACTTAAGATTACCCGAATCTAATAGCTTTAACAGGAAAATGTAAACTAAGTATATAATAAGAATAATAAAAGAATATAAGGGTCGCCAGAGACTTGCTAGGGAGACGCCGGTCAAACGTATAGCCCCCTTATTATTAGTATACATACACTAGGAATGCAAAAACTCCTTATCTAAAAAGGTATTATTATAAATAGCCTTATATACGACGCAAGGCTCTATAACTATAAACTCCGCTTAAAATAATGCTATTACTATGTATAATAGGGATATACCTAATCTACATGCGCAGTATAGGTGTGCTGCGGCCACTGTATAGGCCCCTATAATATAAAAAACTGCTTAAATTAAGACTAAATAAAATGTATAAACTGCTACCAAAGTATATATAAGGCGTGGGAGAGAGGAGACTGTATTAAATACAGGAGACGGAAGGTAAGGGCTTAACAGCTACGGGAATAACTATACGCTAGGTTATACGAATGGAAATAATAGGTAATAAGCTAGGGGGGCGCAGGTACCTTTTTAGTATTTCTTACCTTTAATACTAGGGGGCTAGGCTAGTTATCCCAAGCCTTAATAGGCCAGAAGCGTTGCTGCGCGATATTACTAGACCGTATAGGGATATAAGGGTCACAGGGGATATAAGGGAGAAAACGCCCTGTAGGAAGACTATTATGGACAGCTATAGCAAGCTTAAGACTAGGATAATTAAGAATTAGATTTAACGCGGCAAATATAACATTTATAGCTAACTCTTAAAGGGTATATAGCTAACTAGTAAGAACAGGGGAGGAACTGGAGATAATAATAGATTTAGATATAGAAGCGCTACTAGGAACACAAGATATGGGAATAGAAAGCTCTATATAAAATGAGTAGTAACTAGGATGCAGATACAAGAGATAGAAGCTCTAAATGTCCTAGAGAAAGTAGAAATAGAGGAAGCGAGGAATAAAGGAGAGGCGAAGGACCCCTACCGGGGGTCCGCCACCTATCTATTATACAGTACAACTATGGCAATATAAACCACTGTCTTGTAAGGCCCTTGCTAGACAGCTTAGACCTAGAGAAACACCACATCCTTACTATATAAGAGCCGTATTACAATGCCTATATATAATTAATATACTACCCCTAAGGATTCTAGCTCCTATATAAACCAAAAGCAGCTATATACGTGTGCTTTATAATTAGTAAGGCTATTAGCCTATCCTTATGGTTATAGCAGGCAGTTAACCCAGATATTACAGTTATAACAATCCAGACATATAGGGGACTGGTTTAGATTTTTAATATATATAACCCTAGGGTTAAAGGGGTCCTATAAACAGAGAATATTATATTAGTAATAAGCTTACTAGAAACTAAAGACATAGAGTTTATCCTATTAGGAGATATAAACCTCTACTACCCGCGGTAGGGGGGTATCTATATTGCTGCTGAACGACAGGTAGAGTGCCTACTAAAAGCTATAAACACCTAGGGCCTTAAGCTAGCCACCCCCTTAGAAGCAATTATATGGCAATAAGGCACCGCTAGAAGCATAATTAACCTTATATTTATGGACGAAGGCCTATACCAGAGACTTAAAAGGTGCAACCCTAAAGAAAAATAGGTACTCGCTTTAGACTATATCCCTATCTAAATATAGCTAGATCTGGATATTAAGGTATAATTAAATAGCAAAAGATACGCAATAAGAAAGCTTAAGATAGATAGCTTCCTTAATATAGTTAAACAACAACTTTAAGACCTAGAAGAAATCCACCCGATACTAAATAAGCGAGGCTTAGTGGTTACCCCTAAGGAAATCGACTAAAGACTAGAAAGGATCTAGATAGTAATTAAAAATGGGTTAGAAGAGCACTGCCCGGTTTTAAAAGCGGGCCCCTACGCGCGACACATATAGTCCGTATAATGCGCGGTTCTTATTACTAGCTAATGACGAGCAAGAAGAAAATATATAAGCAGCCACAATTCTAAAGACGAGAGATATTATAAAGATATAAGAAACTAGCTAAAGAATACCCTAAAAAAAGAAGTAAGGAATAGCTGAAGACGGTTTATAAATAAGTATACTACTAACCCGAGCCTCCCCTATAACAAAGGTCTTTAGAGGATAGCGAAATGGGCAAAAAGAAAGGTAGAACGTCTAGTAGAAGACTTATACCTTCCGCCCCTACAAAGACCAGGTAAATTACTGGCTATAAGCAATAATAATAAGAAGGCAAAAATCCTTATAGAAAGATTTTCCCCCTAACTAGCTTTAGCAGACCTTAGCGATATTACGGGCGAAGCACCGGTGACTTACCTAAGGGTTAATAGTAATATAACAACTAAAGAAATGGCTAGAACTATTAGCCGCCTTTTAAATAATATAGCACTAGGACCAAATAGGATCCTAAATAAAGCCCTAAAGACCTACGGACCACTAATAGCACCTTAGCTTACGGATGTAGCTAGAGTATGCTTTATAATAGGCTACTACTTAAGACTTAGAAGAGCTATAACAACGTTTGTTTTATATAAAGAAGGTAAAGCAGATTACTTATTTTTAGGGAGCTACCGCCTTATTGCCTTAGAGAATACCCTTAGCAAGATCTTAGAAAGGGTAATAGCGGACTATATAGCAGACATAGTAGAGGAACACGCCCTACTACTACAAAGCTAAATGGGGGCAAGAAAGAACCGCTTAACACTATTAGTACTTACGCTACTTGCTGCCACTATTAAATTAGTATAGGCGATGCGAAGGGACTTTATAGTATTAATGCTTAGCCTAGATATTAGTGGCGCCTATAATAATATACCCTATAAGCGTCTCCTATATATCCTTAGAGCAAAAGGCTTCCCAGAATAGATTATATAATTTATTTAAGGGTTTATAGGCTAAAAAGAAATATTACTAGTCTTTAGCGGATACTAAAGCCCCTTTATCGCAGTTGCAACAGGAATACTATAAGGATTACCCCTTTCGCCTATACTTTTCCTTTTCTTTATAAGCAACCTACTTAACTCCTTTAAGGAAGGGGCGACCTAGGGGATAGGCTTTATTAATAATACAAACCTAATTATATACGGGCCAACAGCCGTAGAGAATTGCAGAACGCTAGAGAAAGCTTATAATACCTATATAGAATAGGTAAGACAATATAGAGTCTAATTCTCACTAGAGAAGTACCAGCTAATCTATTTTATAAGAAAACGTAACCAATCTGTAGATCTTTAGCACATAATTCGCATCTAAGGCTTTAGGGGTTAGCCAGTTTAAGGCCTAAGAGTATTAGGAGTATGGGTAGATAGTAAGCTCCGGTGGAGCGTATATACGGCCTAAGCGGCCTATAAGGGCTAAGTATAGTATATCGTATTATCTAGGATTGTTAATTCTATATAGGGCCCATGCTTTTAGAGGTTACGCCTACTATATATAGCAGTTGTCCGGCTAACTATAATATATAGGTCTAGTATTTGGGCCATTGGAGAATCTAAGAAAGGCCCCCCTAAATCACTCCTTAAACTACTCTAAAAGGTCTAAATAGCCTGCCTCTAGAGTATAATAGGCGGATATAAGCGAACGGCTATAGTACTGCTTAAGAAGGAAGCTAATATTCCCCCCCTATAACTATATATTAAAGCCGCTATAATATAAAGGGCGTAAAAGGAACGCAACTCTAATGTTATAAAGTATATTAAAACACGCCTAAATAAACTATGGAGGGACCCTAGGGCGCCTTATAGGAGAACAAACTAATAACCCTAAAGTAGGGAAGATATATTAGAGAAACAGGTAAAGAAAGCAGAAGAAGAATAGTGCTGCTTTAGGGCCTAGGCCCATATAGAGGAGAAAGGGAAACGTATAAGAGGCCAGTAAGGACAATAGTAAGAGAAAAAAAAGAGCTAAAGTAAAGTATAAAAGAACGCCAGAAAACTAACTACTGTAATATAATACTAGCTAGACTAACGCTAGAGAGGTATATAGGAGTTAAAGGTATAGAGGTTAACTAAGGCAAGAAGAACCTAAGCCGTAGCATAGTTAACGCTATAGGGGGTAAACACTCTAGGGCTCTAAGAAGGCCTAATAAAGGCAGAAAATATAATAGCAACACTTTTAAGAATAGGAGTAATAGGACTAAAAGACTGGCTCTACTGGGTGGGTATTTTAGTAGGTAGCCTAAGATGCAAATATGGCTAGCTAAGACAGACACTAAAGTACGTAATACTGTTATGCCCCTTACGTACTAACTAAGAAGTAATACTCTTAGTAGCTGGCATAGAGAACTATAAGATACTGCTCTTAATATAAAAAGGCCTTAAGGCGGTTACCTAGTAGCTTATTAGCTAAAATATACTAAACCAGTTCTGGGTTATAAAGGAAATGGCAATAAAAGGCAGGGGGGTAAGCAACGGGTGCCCTCTAATGACTCTATAGCAGTAGAGTAAAGTTTACAATACTAGCGCGTCCGTAGGCTTATTACGGCAGCAGTGGTTCCTAAGGAGGTTAAAAAGTAAGGTAGTAGGAGTACTATAGGTAACTTGCAGGCGCCTCGCAGGCGCCCTATAGGCGAGTCCTAAAAGGCAGGGAGATGGATTACGGGGTTTTCTTAAATAGAGTTTTCTCCCCACATATATATAAGGAGTAGTCCGCGTGGGCCCAATAGGGATCCAAATCGGACGTTAAGCAATGAATTATTATTATATTCGCTATTTATACGTTTGCTAAATATACGCTTAAAAATATTACGGAGCGCGCTAGTGTAACTTATTATAAGAATACTCTATTTAAATAGCTTATTTATACTAAACGTCGAATTCCTACGCGTTTAGAGTAACTCCTTAAGTTAAAGATTTAGTAGTTTATTAAGGCGACCTATCTTAAAGAAGCTATCTAGCCGCCCTTAGAGGTTAACTAAACTATTGGCAAAGATAGCCTATTAAAGCACTAGATTATAAGCGCTTATTCTAACTAGTTGCTATAGGATTAGTATATTATATATGTAGTTCTTTAATAGGCTTTTAGTAAAGTATAAGCAAAGGTAGGGGATTATATACTTTAGTAGTCCAATATCTATATACTTAATGGCGTATTTTAGAAGCTTATAAGTATTAATAACCTATAAGAACTGGATATAATTAAAGAACTCTATATTATAGTTACTAGCGGCAAAGCTTTATATACCCATAGAGGATAACATTACTATTAGGTAACGTATATTAATAGGTAGCTCTAAATAATTAGACGTGCGCTAATTTACATTATAATATATATCTCTTAAAAAAGCTGCTATACAGATATTTTTAATATACTCTAGAAATTGCTGTGGAGATAGGTTTTATATATATCGCTTAGCCTCACTATCTGCCTTAATATTGTATTTATTGCGGATATAAAGTAGGAATAACGTAATAAAATAAAGCCTTTTCCCTAGAAATATTGCGCCGTCTTAGATGGTTTATATAGGCGTAAAGCGCTAAAAACGACTACGTGGCTTCCTTGCTATTATAGAATATACATATAACTATATATACTATAGCCCCGGAATAGATAATACCCACTTATAGCTATTATACGCGTATTCCGCTTTAACTCGCTCCTTTTTATATAATTAAATAAGCTTTACGGTTTTCTAATCTCTATATATTAGGAATAGCCAGTTATTAAAAGTAGTTTTATAATTATACTATAGTTAGTCTAAGAATATATTTTCTATTATATAATAGTTGCCGTTAATAAAAGCTTTGCTATTAAGAATAGGCCCTAGAGTTATATACTCTATCCTTTTATAAGAGAGAATATTAACTACTAGTATACGCGGATATTTAATATCCGTGTTAAAGTTAAATATACTATTAACCACAGTAGGATATATATATTAAATAGCGTCCGTAATAAAACTTATAAATATCTACTTCTAAAGGTTATTAAACTTATTCTTAGCTATATTAATAGCCTTATCTAGCTTAAGTTAGCGGGTATTATTTAATATTAACTGCTTAGGGCACCCCTTAGGCATATATACTCTACGAAAGATTTTTCTAGTAGTATATAAATTAAAGTTGCTAATCTTGCTAATAACCTAATATTAAGTCTTTTGGTAATAATTAAAGATATTATAAATAATATAGATATTATTATAAATAGATAGAGACTTAATTAGTTTCTTAGAGGTTATTAGCGCTAAAAGAGTTAATAGAATTAATAGAACCTTTTTTAGAACGGTTAGCTAGCCTAAGCCTTTTAGTATTAAGAGTTATATAACTCTTAATTAGACTAAGGCTATATAAAAAAATAGTATACGGCGCTTTATACTAAATACCTAAAGATATAAACTAAGTAGATAGGCGAAACCGTTTTTATAAAGTTTTAAGCAAACTCTAATAGGAATATAGAGGTAACTATAACTATATATCCACTATGCGGATCCTAATTACACTCCTCTCTATTTAGTATAGATATTCCCTTAATAAGCTAGAATAGTAGTAGACCGTGCTATTAAATAAACTTAGCTGTATTCTTAAAGTTAATATCCTAAAACTCTATATATTAAAGGGGCTATATTATAACTATAGTTAGTAAAGCTCTTTTTAAATATAGCGAATAGTATAGGCTACTAGCGTTATATAAGTATTAGGCGCATTAATAAGTTCTTTTTATATTTCCTTATCCTCTAGTAAAGTAATAAGTAGGTCCCTTACTTTTTTCTTCTTTTTATTACCTTTATGTCTATTTCTACTTTCTAAGTACTTAAAGACTAGCCTTTAAAAAGACTAACCCTATTTTTATAAAAGGTCTTTAATAATATTAACCTTCTCTTCCTTTAATATCTTTATCTAACTAGTAGATGGAATATCTATAAACAGAATATCCGTAGATAGAATATTCGCTAGTTATAGAGAGGATAGGCGGCGTAGGCGTAAGTGTTTAGCGTTAGTGGTTACTACATAGCTCGGTAGTATAGAGGTGGAATTATAGCCTCTACCACGGCGACTTCCTCTTAACATTACGCGGGTATAAGGAGCTAATGATCTTATAGCTTTATAGAGTGGGCTTTTCTCTATAATTTAGTGTACTTTTAATATTAATAGGTATTATAGAAGGGTAGATTAATTTCGTTAAAGTTAATAAAGTCTTCTTATATAAACAGTATTTAGGTTTTCTATAAAGCTTGCCAAAGTCTCTTAGACTAAGAAAATAACTGCCGTCCTAAATTAGCTTAGTAAATGGCGCATCGGGAAAATATCCGCAGGCTGGGATTCAAACTACCCGTCAAGTGAAATCAAATACTGCCAAATAGGTCAATTGGGCGCCAAATGGCTGCAGTCGACGCCGCTGACGTCGTTGACGCATTTGACGTTTTTGACGCGCATTTAACAGTCAACCTGCGTGCAACTTAACAGATTTTTTAATTTTCCAAATTTCGTTTATTTTCGCTTAGGCTCTAGTAAACCCCCTAGTAACGCTTTAAAAAAAACACGTAATAATTTTTTTTATAAAAAGTATACTTAGGGAAGTTGTATTATACGTATATTATATCCGTATTATACTATAGGGAACTTAGAAGACTTTAAGTAAAAAGGTAAATTAATAAAATTGCTAATTGCGCAGATTGCGCGCTAATTGCGTGTCAAAAAAACACGACATAGGCTAGTCGGTCGAGTTGTCAAATGCCCTCAACTGCGCACTAATTGCGCCAACGACCGACCATTGAGGCCATTGAGAAGGGACCATATTTTGCCGATGAAATAATAATATTTCAAAGCTTGCCTATATGCCTAATCTTCTACTAAGCTAGTATTTAATAAAGGACTGTATCTAAACCTTCTTCTTTATCTAGAGCGCTTAAATTTACGCTAAAAAGCAGTATATAAGCGACTAGATTAATAATATAGTAGATTAAATCCAAACTCTATAGAGAGGTCGTTAATATAGGTATTATTATTATCCGCATTATCTGCTATAAAGTTGCCTGCCTGCCGCTTACTAAGTCTAAACTTAGTAACGTGTTTTATCAGCGAGCTAGCTATATCAGCGAGCTAGCCACCTTAAAACTTACCAAAAATTAGAAAAATCCCACCTTAATATCTTAATAACTACTTTATAATAAATTCTAATAATTTAGATTTAGACTTTTATATACACTCTATAGCTTCTATTAAAGTTACAGAGTAAATAGTTTAGTAGTTTTTAAGATATAGTAATNTGGCNNTATTTTNGCCCCNAAATTTTAATANNTTAAAAACTACTAAACTATTTACTATGCAACTTTAATAGAAGCTGTAGAGTGTATATAAAAGTCTAAATCTAAATTATTAGAATTTATTATAAAGTGGTTGTTAAGATATTAAGGTGGGATTTTTCTAATTTTTAGTAAGTTTTGGGGTGGCTAGCTCGCTAATATAGCTAGCTCGCCGATAAAACACGTTAAGGATTTTTATAATATTAGCTGCTATATTAATACTAAGATGTTGCTCTTCTTAATAGAAGGAAAAAACGGTGCTAGTTTTTACGTCTATAAAGTAAACAATAATTCCTATATAGTAGTTAGTAATTAATATAATAGTGGCCTAAAACTAAGCTTATTAAGTAATAATAAATAATTATAAGATGTCTAAAGATTAAATAATATATAAATCTTACCTAGCGCTTTACGTAGTAGAGCAGTAACAACTTCCTTATATTAGTTAAACTTAGTAATTATTAACTCTCTAATTATTAAATATAGGGGTAAGTGTAACGGAACTAGCCCAGTTATAGTAGGAATGTCTTAGTGAAATACTTAATAGATAAATTCCAACGCTTTAACCAAATTCTGCTAGATTAATTAAATTTTACTAAAGTCTGTTAAAGACCATATATGTATATACGCACGCATTGACTACCAAGCCCCTAACTATTTAATTATATAATTCTCTTGTTATTCCTTTCTCTTCTTTATATAACGTCTTGTTCTTAGCAAGAGCTATATACCCTTAGATTTAGATAGAATATATATTATTCCTTTAAATCTTCCCTAAAGTCTCTCTGCGCCCTTATATTACGTTATATTAAAATAACTACTATTAAAATAATAAACGAACTTAAACCTACCGCGTTAACTATAAGTATTATAGCCCTAGTTAGGGAATAGTTAACTATAATATAATAGTCCTTTATAGATGCTTTGGCCTAACAGCAAGTAATATTAGAAGCTTAGTACTAGTAATTAATGGGAATAATCTATAAAGAACTCCGTAACCTTAAAGCACTTATATTAGAGACCCTAATAATAACACCTATAAATAGAATTAAAATAACTATATATAAACCTGGCCTATTAAATATAAACCCTAAACTAGTAATAGTAGATTAACCTATACCTATAATAAACCTAGTACCTACTATAAAATCTAAAAAGCTCCTTAACCCTCTAATATTTAATAGAAATTAAAATAACCTATATCCCTTTATAACTAAGCTCTATTTTAAACTTTTAATAAACTATAACTAATACCCTACTAAAGCTAGTAAAATTAGCTATAGAATATCTTATTTAAGTAAAGACGCTACACGAACTATAGACCTATTCTTCTATAATAGCACCTTTATTAATTTTAAAATCTTTATCTCTCTACTAGAATAAATGTATAATAACGCTAGCTGTAAATATATAGCTATTACTAAACTTAAAAACCTACAATAACGGAACCAAGACTTTACTAGCTTTTTTTTTATAGAATTTTTAGGCCTTATTAGTAAATTAGATTAAAATAAAGCCGCTAAAGTTACTGCTCTCCGTTAAGCTATTTTAGATAAAATTAGAGTATAGTTAGTAGGTAGAGAACTGCTAAAGGACTTACCCAAATTTGCTATAATATATTAATAAATTAATAAGGACCTTTAATATAATAAATAGACTTATTTCCTAAAGCTAACTATACCTTACGTTTAAAACTCTATAAAACTAATATATACCCTAAAGCGCGACCTATCTTTAAGACCTAAAAGCCTTATATATAACCCTATAGACCTTAATACTACCTAATTCTATATACCCTTAGGAACTAATAAATAAAGAACTTAAGCCGTAAATAGATAATGCTTTAGATGTGGTAAAAAGGGATATATTTAAAGGAATTATTAAACTTACCCTTTTAAAAAGGTCTAACGTAGTTCCTCTTAGTCCTTAAATTATACTTATTCTATAAATTATACTTAGTTGCTATAAAGTGTCTTACCTTTAGTGAATTTGGAAAACAAATTATCCTAGGGCTAAGTTGCGCCTTAGGATAAGAAGTGGAAGAGTATAAGTATCTAAGCTCTTTTAGCGCTAATATATAATATAACTCCCTTAATATATATAGCGAAATTTAAATACTTAAAAAAATAGAAAGAAGTATAAATCCTTATAAATAGTGGAGCCACTAATATAGGCTTTATTAATATAAACCACGCAAAAACTTAACGCTTAAATTTAAAGAAACTTAATAAGCCCTAAGGCCTATAAGGCTTTAATAGTAAGCCTTTAATATACGATAAACTAACGCACTATACTTTTATAAATATATAGATAGGCAAACATCTTAAAAATATTTCCCTATTTATAATACCCTTAAAGTCTTATAAGGTAATACTTAAATATAGATAGCTAAAATAATACAACCCTTTAATTAGCTGGGTTAAAAAAACACTAAAATACCGTATAACCTACTACTAAAGTTATTACTTAAAATACTACTTGCCCTATAAATATATATATAATTAACTATTTAAATTTAATATAATATAAATTGCCCTTACTATAAACCTTAAACTAATATAATAAAGTTATAACTACTAATCGCAGTAAAGAATGCAAAGATAATATATTAAAACCCTTTAAAATTTAGGACAGTGGTAAAGAGACACCCCCTAATTAATATGCGGACACCCCCCAATTGATATATAGATACCCCCCACTAATTGAGTTTAGTTCCTTCCTGATCAAGTTAGAATATCACGTGAATTTAAGTTGTTTGCATCTGCATGAGTACGCGACCGTCGCGCGCCCATACCCGAAACATCACCTCGCATTTGCCTTACCTCTACTATGGCCCTTAACCCACCCCCCCAGAAGGTGTACGACTTCCCAAAGCTTGCAATTGATGATATTAATGAGTTTATAAAAGGCTAAGGCTATACGGTTGCGACTTTCTGATCTAAAATCGATAAGTAGATACTACCAACTGTGCGAAAGATATGGCTTTGGTGTGCTAAAGGCCGTACCTATACTAGCACCTCTAGAACGCGCTTTTCTGGCTCTCGCATGACAGAATGTCCCTTTGAAGCTACCCCAATGCGTACACCAATTGGCTGGGGCTTAGAAGTAAAAGATCCTGCTTATAATCACGCAGTAGTTATTAATATAATTGCTCTACCGCAATACCGTTGGCGTACTTATAATATAAACAAAATAATTGCTAATATGTTAAGTAGTAGTATTAGGGCTGGTAAAATACTTATAAGTCTGCTAAAGAAGGATATTATAATAAGTATCTAGGATATCTATAATGAACGGAAGGTGTATAAGAAGAGAGCTCTCGGAGGCCTTACCTCTATTTAAGCATTAATTAAAGCGCTTAGCGACTACGGTGGCGATAATCTTAAATTAAAATACTACTTTGCGCATAAGGAGGACAATAGTAATCACGTTAAGTACTTATTCTTTACTTATTTAGAATTAATTAAGTTCTTCTAGAAGAATCTTAACGTTCTATTACTTAATTGCACCTACAAAATGAATAAGTTTAAGATGCCCTTCCTGTATATAGTAGGGGTTAGTAATACTAAGTAGAACTTTAAGCTTGTTTATTACTTCCTACTAGGTAAAATAGAGGTTAATTACGGCTTTATAATTTAATAACTTTACCTTCTCTACCGCTGTTATAATTTAAAGCCTAAAGTTGTAATTACGGATAAGGAATAGGCACTTAAGAATGTACTATATATATACTGTCCTAGTGTCCCTTAGCTCCTCTACCTATAGTATATTACTAAGAACGTCCTTACGCACGTATAGAGTAACTAGGTAATATAAGGAGACTTATCTAATAAGGAGAAGGAAAAGATTTAAGGGCATTGCGATAACTTTATAAAGCGCTAGGTAGATTACTACAGCTAAAATACATTAGAGAAGTTTACTATAGCCTAGGACCAGCTTATAAAGGACTATAACGATTAGGAATAACTCATTAACTACTTTAAAGATAAGTGGTGGCTATATAGGAGAGAGTTTGCCACCTACTACACGGATCTATTTATATATTTTAGAAATTAGTAAGTTAAAAAGTGGTACTATATAGAGTATCTAGGTTATTAGCTAACTAGAAGTCTTCCTAGTGTTGTATTATAACTTAAGGGCGCGCACGCCAAATTAAAGCTGTTTCCTTAAGTTTCCACTGGCGATTTATTTAACATTATTTTGAATATTAAGAACCTTATTAAGAATAACCTAAACAAGTATAGAGTAACCCTAGCTTCCTACTAAGATAAGCCACTGCATGATATTCGTAAGCCAAAGTTTAATAATATCCTATACAAAGTAACGCCTTAGTGCCTCCTTTACCTTAAGGCCTAATTAAAGCTTACGAAGTCTCCTAATTACTAGCTAATTTGCAGCGGCGCATAGACTACAGTATACGGCCTCCCCTGCTGCCATATAATCTACTAGTAGCTACACTAAAGCGCCACCTTAATACTGAAGATTCGGCTTACTAAAATCGATATACACTAGTGGTTTAATTGTCCTCCGTTAGATCCTCCTCCCGGCCTACCTATTAATTGTTTACTTCTTATTCAATAGCCTTTAACTGTTAAACGCCGTCACGGCCGCCTAGCTGGCTCTATTTGCGTTGATACATTAACCTATTATAAGCCATTAGCATTTAAACGGAATACTAGGTATACTACTTGTGGGCGTGGGCGTAGACGTAGGTGTAGGCGCGGGCGTGCTTGTAGAGGCAGTAGCACCTAAATAGGTTTACGTAGCGCCTTATAGGGTACTACGTAATCTAATTAATTAACTTAGGAGTAGGTAGGGGGGGTTACAGGTAGTGCAAATAACGGTAGAGCTTAAGATACTATTGTAGGTACCTTGACCAATATTGGTGGTAATATTTAGCAGGCTTTTAGAGGCCTAGGAGCTTTATCCTTTTATAAGGACTTTACTAAGGGCTCCTTTAGTACATTCTAACTTTAATTTAAACTCTACTAGTTATACTATAGCTAAAATTAAGATTTAATTGAGGTGTTACAGTTATAGAAGTTACATTTTAATAACTTGATTTTCGCGATGTAGATATAAACAACTTAAATTTACGTAATATTCTAACTTAATTAGGAAGGAACTAAACTTAATTAGTGGGGGGTGTCCGTATATTAATTAGGGGGTGTTTCTTTACTACTGTCCTTTATTTATTAGTAAGAAAATAAGACTATAAGATTTTTGCTATAATACTAGAAGATATTAAAAAGGTGTTAAAACTAAAGTAATATATTAACCCCTAACCTCTTATACCTAAAGAATATTATAATCTAATTAATATATTTAAGAAATAATTTATAAACTAACTACCCCTATATTAAGACGAGTATAATTTTAAGATAGAACTTAAATCTAGTATAATGCTAAATTTTGACCTATTATATAGTATATTATAAAAAGAGCTACTTATAATATAATAATACCTTAAAGAGCACCTAGAGAAAGGATTTATTCGCCCTAGTTAATTACTATTTACCTTACCTATATTATTTATTAAGAAACCTAAAGAAGGCTTAAGGTTTTGTGTTAATTATTAAGCCCTAAATATAATTATAATTTAAAACTAATATCTAATTTCTCTACTTTAAGAAATGCTTAACTATTTAGTGAAAGTATAATACTTTATAAAGCTCGACGTAGTCGCTACCTTTAATTAAATCTGTATTTGCGAAGGAAATAAAAAGTATATAGCTTTCTGTATATAATAGGGACTTTTTAAATACTTAGTAATACTATTTAGTATAAAAAATGGTCCTAGTATATTTTAGTAATATATTAATAATACACTTCGCGAATTCCTTAATAAATTTGTTACCGTGTATATTAATAATATCTTTATTTATTTTTGCTTTTTAAGTATTAGAAGCACGTCTAAATAGTCCTTAAACGTCTATAAGACATAGGCTTATAATACAATATTAAGAAATATAAGTTTTATATATCTAAAGTTATATACTTAGGCCTAATTATATCCTATAATAGAATTAAAATGGACCCTAAGAAAATTACTATAATTATAAACTAGAAAAGTCCTAGTAGTATATAAGATATTTAAGGATTTTTAGAATTTACAAATTTCTATTATTAATTTATTAATTACTTTTTAAAAATTATTTAGCTATTAGTAAACTTAATAAGAAAGAATAAAAATAATACTTAAGAAGCTAAAACGTGAAAACTTGGAGCTCTTGCTGCACCCGGCCCAAAAAGACCAAAAACAACCAAAAAGAACCCTGAAAAACACCCAGAGAATCCCCCTAAGATGCATGCATTGCAGGGGAGGCACACGTTAACCGACGGTGGCTCGCACTTGCGCGCAACCGCCAGATCTACGCCTAATAACGGCCCTCTATAATAAAGACGGGCGAATACCACACTATAAAGCGGAAACACCTCTATTAAGAAGGCATCTAATAAAATATAAAGCCTACTAAACGCGTCTAGTATCTAGAATTATAGGGGAGTAACTATTAGCTATAACGAACTAATATAGCTAGTAAAATGGCTCCGCCAGTCCAACGAACCTTAGGCGCCCCTTTAGTAAACCCTTAATTAAATCCTCTAACGGCTAAGTAAAATTAAAAATAAATAAAACTTCCCCTTACCGGCGAACCGCACCTAGGCCGCTATAGCCGTGCTTTTACACTATAGGGAACCTACCCCCCTTAAGATAATAACTGGGTATATAATTATAATATAACCAAATATAGAAAAAGTAGAGGGGCTTAGGGGATAATTAGAAATAGAAGTCCTTATAGAGATTCGCAAAGAGGTTTATAACGTAGTTATAGTCTAATACCTTAGGAGCGGAGACATTAGAGTCACCTTAAAGGACTAATAGGTAAAGGAATAAGCTATAAAGGCAGGAGACAGGCTAGGAGAACGTATTGGCATAAAAGTGCTCCGTAAAGACTACCTAATTAAAGTCCTAGCGGTTCCTATAAGCCTTAAGGTAGAAAAGGGACGCTAAACGGACAACACAGCAACTATATAGAAGATAGTAAAACATATAAAACGCCTTATACTAGGCTTTAAGATTACCCAAATCTAATGGCTTTAGTAGGAAAATATAAACTAAGCAAATAATAAAAATAATAAGAGGATATAAGGGTCGCTAGAGACTTGCTAGGGAGACGCCGGTTAAACGCATAGCTCCCTTATTATCAGCATATATATACTAGGAATATAAAAACTCCTTATTTAAAAAGAAATAATTATAAATAGCCTTATATATAACGCAAGGCTCTATAACTATAGACTACGCCTAGAATAATACTACCGTTACATATAATAGGGACATACCTAATCTATATACGCAGCATAGGTGTGCTGCGGCCACTATATAGGCCCCCACGATATAAGACACTACTTAAATTAAGACTAAATAAAATATATAAACTGCCACTAAAGCATATATAAGGCGTAGGAGAGAGAAGACTGCATTAAATACAGGAGGCGGAAGGCAAGGGCTTAACAACTGCGGGAATAACTATACGTTAGGTTATATAAATGGAAACAACAGGCGATAAGCTAGGGGGACGCAGGTGCCTTCCTAGCGTTTCCTACCTTTAGTACTAGGGGGCTAGGCCAGCTATCCTAAGCCTTAACGGGCCAGAAGCGGCGCCGTGTAACATTACTAGACTATATAGGGACATAAGGGTTATAGGGGATATAAGGGAGAGGACGCCCTATAGGAAGACCCCTATAGACAGCTACAGCAAGCTTAAGACCAGGATAATTAAGAATTAGATTTAACGCGGTAAATATAACATTTGCAGCCAACCCATAAAGGGTATATAGCCAGCCAGTAAGAATAGGGGAGGAACTAGAGATAATAACAGATTTAGATATAGAAGCGCTAGTAGGAATATAAGATATAGGAATAAAAAGCTCTATATAAAATGAGTAGTAACTAGGGTATAGATATAAGAGACGGAAGTTCTAAATATCCTAGAGAAAGTAGAAATAGAAGAAGCAAGGAATAAAGGAGAGGCGAAGGACCCTTATTAGGGGTCCGCCACCTATCTATTATATAGTATAACTGCGGCAACACAAACCACCGTCTCGTAAGGCCTTTACTAGACGGTCTAGACCTAGAGAAATACTATATCCTTGCTATATAAGAGCCGTACTATAATACCTACATATAATCGACATACTGCCCCTAAGGATTCTAGCTCCTATACGAACCAAAAGCAGCCACACGCGTGTGCTTTATAATTAGCAAGGCTATCAGCCTATCCTTATAGTTATAGTAGGTAGTTAACCTAGATATTACAGTTATAATAATCCAGATATATAGGGGACCGGTATAAATTATTAATGTATATAACCCTAGGGTCGAAGGGGTCCCATAAACAGAAAATATTATATTAGTAATAAGCTTACTAGAAACTAAAGGTATAGAGTTTATTCTACTAGGAGATATAAACCTCTACTACCCGCGGTAGGGGGGTATTTATATTGCTGCTAATTAATAGGTAGAGTACCTACTAAAAGCTATAGACACCTAGGGCCTTAAGTTGGCCACCCCCCTAGGAGCAACTATATGGCAATAAGGAACCTCTAGAAGTATAATTAACCTCATATTTATAGATAAAGGCCTATACCAGAGACTTAAAAGGTATAACCCCGAAGAAGAATAGGCACTCGCCTTAGACTATATCCCCATCTAGATACAGCTAGATTTGGATATTAAGGCGTAACTAAGTAGTAAAAGATACGTAATAAGGAAGCTTAAGATAGATAGTTTCCTTAATATAGTTAAACAATAACTCTAAGACCTAGAAGAAATCCACCTAATTCCAAATAAGCAAGGCTTATTAGCTACCCCTAAGGAAATCGACTAAAGACTAGAAAGGATTTAGGCAGCAATTAAAAATAGGCTAGAAGAGTACTGCCCAGTCTTAAAACTGGGCCCCTACGCGCGACACGCATAGTCCGCACAATACGCGGTTCTTATTACCAGCTAATAACGAGCAAGAAGGAAATATATAAGTAGCTATAACCCTAAAGATAAGAGACGATATAAAGACATAAGAAACTAGTTAAAGAATACCCTAAAGAAAAAAGTAAGGAACAACTGGAGACGGTTTATAAACGAGCACATTTTTAACCCAAGCCTCCCCTATAATAAGGGCCTTTAGGCTATAGCAAAATGGGTAAAGAAAAAGGTAGGGCGCTTAGCAGAAGATTTATACCTACTACCCCTATAAAGAGCAGGGGAATTACAGGCCACTAATAACAATAATAAGAAGGCAAAGATCCTTATAGAAAGGTTCTTCCCCTAACCAGCTCTAGCAGACCTTAGTAATATTACAGGTAAAATACCAGTAACTCGCCTAAGGGTCGACAGCGATATAATAACAGAGGAAATGGCTAGAACTATTAGCCGCCTTTTAAACAATATAGTACTAGGACTAGATGGGATTCTAAATAAGGCCTTAAAAATATATAGACCACTTATAGCACCCTAGCTTGCAGATATAGCTAGGGCATGCTTTACTATAGGCTACTACCCACAACTCGGAAGAGCTATAACGACGGTTATTCTACGGAAAGAAGGTAAAGCAGATTACTTAATCCTAAGAAGCTACTACCCCATTGCCTTAAAAAACACCCTTAGTAAGATCTTAGAAAAGGTAATAGCGGACCGCATAGTAGATACGGCTAAGGAATATAACCTACTACTATAAAGCCAAATAGGGGCAAGAAAGAACCGCTTAATACTATCAGCACTTACGCTACTCGCTACCACCATTAAATCCGCATAGGCGATGCGAAGGGACTTTATAGTATTAATGCTTAGCCTANATATTAGCGGCGCCTATAATAACATACCCCATAAGCGTCTTCTATACATCCTTAGGGCAAAAGGCTTCCTAGAATGGATTATATAATTTGTTTAAGGGTTTATAGGTTAGAAAGAAATATTACTAGTCTTTAGCGGATACTAGAGCCCCCCTATCGCAGTTACAACAGGAATACCATAAGGATTACCCCTCTCGCCTATACTCTTCCTTTTCTTTATAAGTAACCTGCTTAACTCCTTTAAGGAAGGGGCGACCTAGGGGATAGGCTTCGTTAATAATATAAACCTAATTACATACGGGCTAACAGCCGTAGAAAATTGCAGAACACTAGAGAAAGCTTATAATACCTATATAGAATAGGTAAGACGACATAGAGTCCAATTCTTACCAGAGAAATACTAGCTAATTTACTTTATAAGAAAACGTAACTAATCTACAGATCTCCAGCACATAATCCGCATTTAAGGCTTTAGGGGTTAACTAGTTTAGGGTCTAAGGGTATTAGGAGTATAGGTAGACAGTAAGCTCTAGTGGAGCGTATATACGGCGCAAGCGGCCCGTAAGGGCTAAGTATAGTATATCGCATTATCTAAGATCGTTAATTCTATATAGGGTCCATGCTTTTAGAGGTTACGCCTACTATATATAGCAGTTATCTGGCCAACCATGACATATAGGTCTAGTATTTGGGCCATTAGAGAATCTAAGAAAGGCCCCCCTAAATTGCTCCTTAAACTACTCCAAAAGGTCTAAACAGCCTGCCTTTGGAGTATAACAGGCGGATATAAGCGAACGGCTTCAGCACTGCTTAAAAAGGAAGCTAATATTCCCCCCCTATAACTATATATTAAAGCCGCTATAATATAAAGGGCGTAAAACAAACGTAACTCTAATGTTATAAAATATATTAAAATACGCCTAAATAAACTATGGAGGGACCCTAGGGCGCCCTATAGGAGAACAAACTAATAACCCTAAAGTAGGGAAGATATATTAGAGAAACAGGTAAAGAAAGCAGAAGAAAAATAGTGCTGCTTTAGGGCCTAGGCCTATATAGAGGAGAAAGGGAGACGCGTAAGAGGCCAGTAAAGACAATAATAAGAGAGAGAAAGGAGCAAAAGTAGAGCATAAAAGAATGCTAGAAAACCATCTACTGTAATATAACACTGGCTAGACTAACGCTAAAAAGGTATATAGGAGTTAAAGGTATAGAGGCTAACTAAGGCAAAAGGAACCTAAGCCGTAGTATAGTTAACACTATGGGGGGTAAACACTCTAGGGCTCTAAGAAGGCCTAACGAAGGCAGAAAATATAATGGCAACACTCTTAAGAACAGGAATAATAGGACTAAAAAACTGGCTCTACTAGGTAGGTATCCTAGTAGGTAACCCAAGATGTAAATATGGCTAACTAAGACAGACACTAAAATATATAATACTGTTATGCCCCTTACACACTAACCAAGAAGCAATGCTCTTAGTAGCTGGCATAAAGAACTATAATACACTACTCTTAATATAAAAAGGCCTTAAGGCGGTTACCCAGTGGCTTATTAGCTAAAATGTACTAAACCAGTTTTAGGTTGTAAAGGAAATAGTAATAGAGGGCGGGAGGGGTGAGCAATGGGCGCCCCCTAATGACTCTATAGTGGTAGAGTAAAGTTTGCGATACTAGCGCGTCCATAGGCTTGTTACGGCAGCAGTAGTTCCTAAGAAGGTTAAAAAGTAAGGTAGTAGAGCACTATAGGTGACTCGCAGGCGCCTTATAGGCGCCTTGTAGGCGAGTCCTAAAAGGTAGGGAAATGGATTATAGGGTTTTCTTAAATAGAGTTTTCTCCCCATATGTATATAAGGAGTAGTCCGCGTGGGCCCAATAGGGATCCAAATCAGACGTTAAGCAATAAATAATAATAATAAGAAAGAATATAAAATTTAAATAGACTACTAAATATAAATAAGCTTTTAATAACCTAAAATATTATTTTATAACTGCTCTAATTTTTACCCACTTTAATTTAGACCTTAAATATATTATTAAAATAAACTCATCTAATTATATACTAAGAGGAGTGTTATCGCAATATAATAAGAACGGTAGGCTGCGCCTAGCAGCCTTTTTCTCCTAGAAACTTACCCCTACTAAATTAAACTATAAGATATATAATAAGGAACTACTTATAATTATTAGATACTTTAAATAATGGCGTCTAAAACTTAAAGGATTATTATTCTTAATACGCGTATTAACGGACTATAAAAACCTATAGTACTTTATAACTATAAAGCAATTAATATAGCGCTAAATTTATTAAGCCAAATACCTTTTATAATTTAACTTTAAGATTATATACTAACCTAGCAAACTTAATTAGAAGCCTAACTTATTAATACAATAATTATAGGACTTATTTATAAACGCCTCTAACAAACGGGTTATAAATTAATTATAAATTCTACTACCTCCTAAACGCTTTAAGAAACTACGCCCTATATTTTTAAACGCGGAGCTTAATAAAAATAAATTAGAAATTAATAAGTAGGATATAAAAATTAATAAATTAATAAAGCTTAAATATAAGAATAACCCCTAAATAGTAGATATAATAAAAGTAATTTAAATAGAGAAACGGTAATATAAGGATATTACACTCGCTAAATGTGAAATCCGTAATAATCGGTTATACCATTAATAGAAGATAGTTGTCCCGAATTCTAAACCCTTATAATTTAAGATACTTAAATTTATATATAATTTCCCTATAGTAGGGCATCCTAGCTATATAAAGACCTATAAGATTATCTAATAAGTATATTACTGGCCTATAATATATAACTATATACAAAAATACGTTTAAGTATACAGAATATATATATATAGAAAGACCTCTTATATAAAGAAGTAAGGAGTACTTTAACCGTTGCCAATTCTAATATAAAGATAGCAAAATATTTTAATTAACTTTATAGTTAACCTGCCTAACAGTAATAGGTTTATAAATATTATAGTAGTTATTAACCGTCTTATAAAAATGCGATATATAATTCCTATAGACTTAATTAATGCAATATTGGTAGCTAAATGGTTTATTAAATACGTCTTTAAGCTATACGGACTTCTTAATTTAATAATATCTAACTATAGAAGCTAGTTTATTTTAGACTTCTAGTAAGCCCTATATAGATAATTAAGTATATAAATATAACTCTTAACTGTATTTTATCTAGAAATAAACAGTTAAACTAAAATTATAAACGCGATTATAGAATAATACCTATAAATATACTGCTCCTACCTATAAAATAACTAGAAAAAGTAGCTACCTTTAGTTAAGTTTACTGCAAATAATATAAGAAACGAATTAATAGGTATAATGCCGTTCTACACAACCTACGGATAAAACCCTTAACTTAGATTTAAACTATAACCCAAAATTAATATAACAAAACCTATAATTAAGAGAATTTAACTAATTAAATAAAGCAGTTAACGGAACTATTATAAAGTAAATTAGCGTACGCTTAAATAGTATAGAAATAGCATATAAATAAAGGACGAGCTCCCGCGTAGGGCTTTAAGAAAGGTAATATAATTTACCTAAATATATAAAACCTAAAGACTTAATAACCCTTAAAGAAACTAGACTAGAAGTTTATGGGCCTATACTAAATAAATAAAAAACTAAGCCTATATACTTATAAGCTTAAACTACTAACTAAGATAAAAATATATTTAACATTTTACGTAAACTTACTATAACCCTTAAAAGGTAAACCTATGACTTATAAAGTGCTACCGCTACCTTTTATAATTATTAATAATAGTAACAGTTCTTACTTTATTAACTTAATTAATAATATATAATAGAAGATATAGTCTAAACAATTTAAACTTCTTATTAAATAAAAAGGATATAAGATATAAACCTAGGAGCCTTATAAGCAAATTAAGACTAATACGCCTTCCCTAGTAAAAGAATTTTATAAGGACCATCCTTTATAGCCTACTTTAGCTAAATAGATATAATATAAAAGTAAATAATTGCCACCTAATATAAATATATAAAATATAATAGCAAGAAGCTTAAAATTAAAAAGAACTTAAAATATATTATAACATTTATAATACGATTACGTAATATATAAAATGTTAAGGAACTTTAACCGCTAGTTAAAGTTATCTAATTAGTTAGATTTGCCTTACTAAGACCTACTATAAAGATATTAGTTCTGCTTACCGCCTTAACTAAGCTAATAGTAATTTTCTAACTTAGGGATAGAAAATCCCAATTGGCCTATTTAATAATAGAATTAGTAAAACCCTATACTGCTACCTAACGCGAAAATATAATACGTAATAAGTTATAAGTTTTAACTAAAATTAAATTATTTAGACCTTTAGCTAAAAGGGGGAGTACTATAATAGGACTAGCTTAGTGTTAGGAATATAGGCAAGTTGCCGTTATATGCGGCAAGTTGCCGTCACGGTTCGCCTGGGTAGTAGCGTAGCGAGGAGCCTTAAGCTAGTCCCCCCCCCCTAATTAACAAAGAAGAACAATTATTATACTATCTACGAACCGTAGCTACGTGATATCCCCTTATATAACCAACACTGATTAGTAGTTAACTTTATAGTTATACTATAGAACAGCTAGGTATTACTAAGAAGAGACGAGCCACTATACCAGTGCTACTTGTGCTAAAGGAAGCTATCTTTTAAGGTTAGAACTGGTCCTAAACCTTAAATTGGACTCTTCTATAAATCTAAGGATTTAAAGGCTAGAACTAGTCCTAAGCCTTCCTAAGATTACAGATTCTTGCGTCCATTATATAGAACAACACGCTTTATAAGTCTTTGCGATTTAAGGCTAGAACTGGTCTTAAGCCCTATAATCGCAAATACACGTCATGAACGCGTACTAAACGACAATCCCTATACCGACAATACTTCCCTTCCTTTAAAAACATGGCTACGCCTACTTTAAATAACTAGAAAGACTTCTTACCACTAGGGGTAGCTAAGCACGCGAAACTTATTAATAAAGATTGGGACGAATTCGCCTTTAATACAATAACTTATACCGTAAAATAAGTTAATGGCTTTCTTCTATACTATATTATATTCTACTAAAATAGATACTACGCTGATTTATAACTATAGGAGTATTTTAGGGAGGATTTTATAGGATAGACTGCTAATACCTAAGCACTTAGTAACGTTAATATTGTTTAGGATTTTTAAGACTTCCTTTATAGGAATGGGGTATATATTACCAAGAACGGTAACCTAATTACTAGTAATATTTAGGCCGTTATTACTAGTATAGAAGAACTAATATGGATAAAGCTAAAATTATACGTTAACTATAGAAACCTAAAAATAACCTATATTCTTTAGAAGGCAACTTTAATTTATATTAAAACCCCTAGAATGCTAACCCCCTACCTAAAGTTACTCTCCCACCTAGAGGTACTCTCCTACTTAGAGTTGCTCCGCCTCTACCCCCTCTACTCTAGCTAACCGGTAAGCCTTTACTATAAGAAGTTATAAATCTGATAAAGGTATATTCGGATAAAGAGAAGAAGTTTAGAGGAGAATTATACGATATGCTTAGAGCAAAACTATAGGTCTTTTATAACTGTTGTAATAAGGTTAAAATTTAACGCTACTAGTACTATTACGCTTTCTCTATTATATTAAAGGGATAGGCAGTAATATTCTATTACAACTATATTATAGGTAAAAACTATAGCTTTAATATAATGCTTTAGCTTACTAAAGCCCACTTTAAAACTAATAAGAATCGCTAGCTTTATATATCTAAATAGCGGGAGACTATATTTTAAAGAGTTATCGCTTCTAACATAATAAAGACTTATTTAGAGTGCCTTTAACTACTCTTTAATAAACTCTAGAAAATCTAATGTGGCCTTACTAAAACTTACTAAAATAAGAACAGCCTAAGGGACTAGGTTATCTTAGTATGCTATAGCGTTCCTAAATGTAACTTGGCGCTATATAAACCTATAAATATATTTAAAGGAGTATATAATAAGCTACGCTCTGCCGTAGGTACTGTAATATAAATATAAGAATCTTAATAGTTTTATACTAAAAACCTTACCTAATAAAGTATTCCTAACTAATATAATTATAACTAGACTAATTAAATATATAGTAGCCGTGGTAGGGAATATAGAAGAGGGTATAATTAATATTAACTATAAGGTAATTATAGAGGTCTTTATAGAGGTTTACTTCGAAGTAATTGCTAGAAGAAGTGCTACGTTTATAAGAAGCTAAATTGCTAGTTAACTAGACACTCCCTTAATAAGCGAAAGAAGGTATATAATAAGTTCCGTTAGAGTATAAGAAATGTTAGAAATTATAAGGTTACTACGGCCTACTTTTAAAGCTTCCTAGTTTAATATAAAGGCGTAAAAGATCTTAAGGGTAAGGTTAATAAGACCGAACAGCTCCTTATAGATATGGAAATTGAGGACTACTTACTTAACTAATACTTTACTAAGTATAGTAAGGTAAATAGTATATAAACCGTTGCTGTTCTTAATAACTAATTTATGCTCTATTTTATTGTAAAGTTAGATATCTTTAATAAGCCAAAGAAGAGCTCCGCGTTTTCCTTTAATAATAGATACTCAGCAAACGTCTTCTATAGTATTATACCGGATACTAGAGCCGTAGGAGTATTTATAGTAGGAAAACCTTAAGTTTGAGCACTTTAGTAGCTTAATAGCTCTGTTTAGATTAACTATTTAACGGCAGGCCAATATATAATTCGTTTTGGCAAGGGTACTATAATCTCTCTTAGCATAATTAGGGTTTAAGCCACATTAGGGTATATTACTTTTTACGTTATTCCTATAAACACCCTATTTCTATTTTGTATTAGAGATATAGATAAACTAGGTGTTAAGCTTAATAACCTTAAGAATATACTTATATAGGGAGATAATTGGGTGCCTATTATACGTAAGTAGGGTTACCCTTAGCTGCTCCTTTTTTTTTTTTTTTTATTATAACTTACAATACTGCGCATGCAGCCTTAGGCTATGGCCGCTATAGTTCTATATACATAAATCCTTTCTAGGCAGCTTAATATATATACTAGTAGCTATGTCCTAGTAGTTTATAAACCCCTAAATTAGGAGTTTATAGTTTCCTAGTTAAAATACTAAAGATACTACAACTACTAGGGAATGAGAAAATGTAAGAAAAACTGTAAGAATCCTAACCCCTGTCCCTGTCCTTTTGCAATTTATTTCTGTCCTTTTACTCTTTAATATCTTTTTAAGAGCCTAGTAGGAGTTGCCTCCTTCTAGAATCCTATCTGTTTTTATTCTTCCATAGAATTCTTCTTCGCGTACTAGTTTAGCAGCTTTAAGAGTCTTGCAGTCTTACTATTAGCAAAGTGTTTTCTTTACATTAATGCAAAGAGGGGTGGTATGCTGGGCAAGGCTTGCCTGTGTTATTACAGGTAGAACAGGAATGGTCTTTAGATAAATGTGCAGCCGCACAGTATCTGCAGGCTCTAGTAGAGCACCTATCTCCTATATGGCAAATTTTTGGCAGCTTATACACTGCGTAGTAGGAGAGACTTCGAGGTATTTTACTACCTTAGTAGCTGTACCTGCAATTGATATCTCTTTTTGCTTGAGGATTTTCTTGTCTTTTTTCTTCGTTCTCTATAGTAAAACTATAAAGCCAAATCTAGTCTATGGATTGTGTCTTTTTCACTAGATAAGATCCATCTAGGTAGTCCTTGTATCCTTATAGGATTAAAGGTGTCTCGATTTCTTCTTTTTAGAAGCTTAGAGCCTCCCTCTCCTAGAAAAAGGTAGGGTGGGAACCCCATGGGGCTATAATTTAAACCCAGGGTTTCTAGTTTTTGTTCTCTTTAAAAGGTAAAGCAGTTATGCCAGATATCCTTATACTTGACTAGGAAATCTGCATTATACTCTTCTGTAGTTGTAAGGAGAATATTTTGTTTCCCTTTAGTTCTAGCTATAGACGCTAGCACTGGCTTTTCCACCTGCAGTTTTGATACGAATAGTTGATTGACTTTGTTTCGTATAGAGAAGGTATCTAGAGGTTAGTCCTTTTCGTCTGTAATTAGGACTAGCTTCCTTTCTTATAGCTGCTTTTTCTTACTTCTAGTAGAAGTAGTACTCCTACTAGAAGGAGAAGGGGTAGGAGATGGTAGGTGGTGGGGAGGGTAAAGAGGACGAAGTAGGGAGGTCCTTCTTCAGTCTCTCTGCGTAGGTTTCTTTAGTAGAGGCTACCTCCTTACGGAGAGCTTTTACTTCTTCTACTAGTCCTTTTAGACCTTATTTGCCTTTTCTTTTCTTTTTCTTTTTCTTTTCTTCTTCTTCTTCTTCTTCTTCTTCTTCTTCTCTTCTTCTTCTTGTGTAAAGGGGTTTTCTCCTAATAGGATACTTCGTGTATAGTACACTAGCTGTTTAACTTGTTCTTTTATTTCTTCTCTTTCTTCTTCTTCTTCTTCCAGCCCTTTATAGGCCTGGGTTAGGCTTTCTAGGGCGAAGCTTANATGTTGTTCTGGAGAAGGGGAATAGGAAGGGGAATAGGAAGGCATATTAGCCGTACTATCCGTAGTAGTCGTTGGTTTTATTATCTTTTTTGCAGGTTTTTGGTTTTCTTTTTCAGGAGAAGACTAAGGATGTCCTCTTTTTTCTCCTGTCCTAAACGGGCCAGGGGAAGGAGAAGGGGGAGAAAAAGTAGATGTAGAATCCTCATCACTTATTTCTATAGGAGGTTTTTTTTAGACCTATTAGGCCTTGGCATTTTGTATCTTATAGGGGGGTTTCCTAGTTTTTACTACCCTTATACCCTTTCTCCTTACTAATCCTACTAGAAGATTTCTGGGGAGATTAGGCTAAAAGGTAGTAGAAAATCTAGCCTCTATATTCCGTGGTTTTAGTATTTAGTTTTAGTGTTCCTGTCCGTGCCTCGCTTATAAGCTAGGACCACCCCTAAGAAGAATTTTCTGTTAGGGGGAAGGGGGTAAAACGACAAATAAATCCACCTCTAGCTCGCTAGGCAGTAAGAATTAGGTCTTAAAGGTTGGAAAATCGATTGTTTTTAATAGTAAGATGGGTATGCGTAAGTTTTGAAGTGTGGCGCTACCTTTTAGTAAGGTTGCATGTGTGGTGAAAGGTAGCTGCTCCTTTAATAACCAGAAAAGAGTGTTGCTTAGAGCTATTTAACTAAGTTAGAGTTACACTAACTATACCGTTATTTTGGTTACCTATTAGTTTACTAATTACTTAGGGTTCTTTAGCGAGTAGGCTATAAAGTCAAGGTTAAGGTAATTAAGCATCTTATAAAATACTACTACTACTACTAAATAAACCAGAGGTCCCCTAGTCGATTTAAGTTTACCCTTAAAGATAACTATAACTTTAACTTCTATATTATCGTCGACGTTATATATCTTAGCGGTAAGCCAGTACTCTAAGTTATTAACTTCTTAACCTCCTTCTAAGCCGTATAATTCTTAAAGGATATATTAGCTAAGAATGCATAGGATACCCTATAATTATACTAGATTAATATTTACCTAGGACCTCCTAATTAAATCGTCTATAATATAGGAAAGAACTTCTTATCTATAGAGTTTTAATAATAGATAAAGGCAATGGCAATCGAGGTTAAGGAAGTCCCCGTTAAGGCATATAATAGTATTAGAAAAGTAAAATGATATTACGCGCTATTACGCCGCGTATATAAGATTATCTTTTTAGAACTAAAGGATGCTAGCGAAGAACTTACCTTATAAATAGCTGTTAAAGCTATTAATAATTCTGCTGGCCCGGATAGACTTATACCTATATTACTAGTCTTTAGCACCTACCCTTAAATAACTAACGACTTTTTACTATCTCCCTCTATTATATAATAAGCTAAGGCTATTTATAAGGTAATAAAGGAGGTATAATATCTCTATACTATATGCTAGGTTAACAACGCACTAGGAATAAGAAATGGCCTAAATACCTTAACTACGCTTAATCTGCCACTCTAGTCTAAGGTACGCGTATAGCGTAAAAAAGGAGGATAGTTAGGCCTATATTAACTCATTATAATTAATAGTTAGATTTATACTATTTAGATACCTTACGGACCTACTTAATTCCATTTAACTGTTATTAAGCCTTACTATAAAGATAATAATTCTAAGCCTTTATAGGATGCCCTAGAAGATACCTTAGAGAAGAACTACGATTAGCGTGCTTTAGAAGGTGACTATAATCCTAATATAATTATAGTAGATACGCCACAACTATAACGCGGTAGAGGTTGCTTAAAGGGATTATAAAATTGCTAACATCTTATTAATTTTAAAGAATAATTTATTGCCGCCATTAAAAATAGAGTTAAGTTATTAATGGCCTTTATAACAGCTAAGGAGAAGGCTAACTTTAAGCTTATAAAATAGCTCTGAAAGGAAGGTTATATTATAACCCTAGGAGCTCCTTTCTAAGCATCTAACAAGCAGGAGATTAACGGTCTTATCATAAGAGGAGTCTTTAAATTTAAGAAGTATAACCCTACTAAGTTTAATAAAGTTCGCATCTTTAAGTTAAGGATGGTTAATAAGATTAAGGGTAAGGCTACTAACGCCCTATTTAAGAAATTAAGGCTTATTATCTAAGGTTACAATAATAATAGTAAAGAGATAATTCTTATATAATCTCCTATAATTTAANNAGCTAGTTAGNGAGTTATTNTTATATTAGCTCCCTCCTTAATAAAGAATANAATNGNGGTTTATTTANNANATATTACTTAAGCCTATACCTAATTAGAGACGCACCTTTAGCGCTTAATGTTAGTATACCTTCTAGAGTAAATTCGCTACTAGTATCCTAAAGACACGATTATAGTTATGCTTAAGCTAATATATAGAATTATAAAGGCAGGAACTTATTAGTGGACTACCTATAGCAAGCACTATAAAAAGAAGCTTTTAATAACTACTTCTATATTTAATCCCTGCTTCCTTATTATAACTACAGGAACTCTATTTAGAATTATTGGTATATAAACTAATAATATAATTATCTTAGNAGANNACTAATTCTNAGCTCTTAAAGANGATAAGCTAGTAAAGGNAAATCTTATAGNAAAGCTAAAGGAAAAGCTTAATTTAATAACACTATTACTTTTTAATAGATGCATCCTCTCCCTAAATAAGGATTCTATTGCTTTACGCCAGAAGGGTTAAGGCAAGAAGATTAATATTATTAATATTAACTTTCTAAAATAAGGATATATGGAGTAATGCGCTTATAGAGCTTATATTACTTTTATCTATTAACCTAAGGCTTTATTTAATCTCTCTATTGCCGCCTAATACTAGGAACTAACTAAGGATAATGTTCTTGCCCTAAATAAGCGTCTTTCCTAGTAAATAAACCATCTTAATTGGGGACTACTCTATATACCTATTAATCTTCCCACCACTAAGCTCTTTGTATTTATTAATAGATTATTTATAAATAATAAAGATTTTAGCTCCTAGCTAAAATATAAAATTATTATCGCGAATAAATCTACTAAAGAAAATAACTTTATGATTTACGGTAATTTTATCTATTAAAGCTTAATTAAAAGCAAGCGCGTTACTCGGAGCGTTCTAGCGTTAAAGATATATAAAATGGTTAGCGGAGTTAATATAGTAATTGCAATTAGAACTACCCTAAAGATAATTATAAATTAACTTAAACTTCCTATTATCCCTATAATCGTGTGCACTAACTTATATTCCCTTTATAAGTATTTAGTTAAGCTTAGTACTATAAAGGAAAAGCGCCTTATAATTAATATTATGGCACTTTAGCAATCCTATAAGCGTTAAGAACTCTTTAAGATCCGATAGATTAATAGCTAAGATAACCTAGTAGATGTAATAATAAAGGCGAACCTAAATAAGGCACTAGAGACGTTTATTAATACAAATACTCTATATATATAAGTTAAAGGTTAGGTTAAAAGGGAGTCCCTAGAAATTTCTTAGTTATATAAGGTCTTAAGATATCTAGGAACTTTAACCGGCGGTTAAAGTTGTTTAATTAGTTAGATTCTATAGACCCTAACTTAACCCAGCTAATTAGGATTTTCTATCCCTAGGATAAAAAATCACTATTGGCTCGCTTACTACTAGCGCCTTAGCAGCCCTCTAAATAAGATATCTACCTGCGACTCCTAAGTAAGAAAGCACTATATACTAAAAGGCAAACTTTTAGGATAGCGAGACTTATATTATAATAGTAATAGTAAGTAGGGAGGATTAATATTTGTTACGCTAGTCGAGCGGTATATATATATAGATGGCAACCGTAAAAGAAGAGTTGCTAGTGTTGGGAATATAGGCAAGTTGCNNTTATNTNNGGCAAGTTGCNNTTATGTGCGGCAAGTTGCCGTCACGTGTCGCCGCGGCACTAGTGTGGCGAGGAGCCTTAAGCTCCTCGCCCCCCCCCCTAATTAACAAAGAAGAACAATCATCATACTATCTACGAACCGTAGCTACGTGATATCCCCTTGTGTAGCCAACACTTAGTTATAGTAGGAATGTCTTAATAAAACACTTAATAGATAAATTCCGACGCTTTAACTAAATTCTACTAGATTAATTAAATTCTACTAAAGTTTATTAAAGACCGCGTGTGTATATACGCATATATTAACCACTAAGCCCCTAACTATTTAATTATATAATTCTCTTGTTATTCCTTTCTCTTCTTTACGTAATGTCTTGTTCTTAGCGAGAGCTATATACCCTTAGATTTAGATAGAATTTATACTACTCCTTTAAATCTTTCCTAAAGTCTCTCCGCGCCCTTATAGTAAGAGGCCTACAGTTAATATAGCTTAATTAATATACCCTATAAGATCGCGAAATAAGCTACTTTTAAGCTTATAAAATAGAATATTATCGCGGACGACCTATTGTATTAAAAGCTAAATAAAATAAAATAAATTAAGGATTTAGATAAGGGTGTTTCTTTAGGCTTAGTCCTCTAGCTTATTAGCTTAAAGCTATAGCTATTTAAAGACTAATTGTCCTTACTTTACTTAATTAGTAGAATTACTACTAATACTATATTCTTCTTATATATTCTTTAAGTAATTAGCGGTGCATAAATCTAGATATATATATTATATATAAGCCTTCTTCTTATAACAGACTCTATAAAGCCAATACTACTTACCTGTTTTATTATATTTAATATTATATCTATACTTCTATATAGCTCCGCAACGTCTACCTAACGTTAAATAAGGAAGGTAGTAGCTAAGAAGGCGTTTCTAGTTGACATCTGCGTAATTATCTGGCTGGAAATTAGTAGTAGACGCGTTAGTATTACGCATTAGAGGTTTATAGGTGCGGTAGGATTAGAATAGGCGGTAGAAAGGGTTAAGGTATTATTTAGCAATTATCTAACGCGTTAGAAGCCATAGGGCGAATCTAGTAGTAAAACTCTGCTTACCTGTAAGACCTTAGCGCCGATATAATGGTGTAAATAACGGGTAATACTTAGATAGGGTTTTTCTTTAGTAAAAAACACCAACAAAAATAAGAGTTAGGGCATTACTATATATAAACTTTAGTATATTTCTATATAATGTCAAAAGCTTTAATATTTTTTAATTAACTTAATTTAATTAGGACCTCTAGATTGAATGCGTTGCCAAGACCGCGAGCTCTCAGTTGAGAATTAATTGAGTCTTGGCATTCAATTCAATTTAATATTGAAGCCTCGTTAAATGATTTACAAGCCTGTATGGGATAGGTAGCTTATTAACATAGTCCTAGATTACCTTAAAGACGCCCTAATACTTGCGAGATTGCTAGAATTACCAGAATAACATTCCCTGTAAGTTATTAGCCGTGAGAAGCTACGGCTATTAGATGTTGAAACCGCCGTGCTTCGCAGCCTCCACAAACCGCCAGAGTCCAGCCTCTTCAGCGGCTTTCCGTACTGATGCCACTTCATCTAAGTTAACAGCTCTGTTTATATCCCCATACCTCACTTTGGCCTTGACTGTCTTAGAAGCTTTTATGCCTCCGCGTGATGGTTTTCCCACATGTGCCCGAGGAAAATACTGTTCCATTATATGAACCATGGTATCCAGAGAAACATTCCCTGCGAGCCATTTTACAATTTCTCTGCCTTCATCTTCTTTTCCAGGCATTACCAAGTGTCGAACTAGTACACCTTTCTTCGCGATGCCATCCGCAGTAAAACAGAGATCGCCAACCTGCGCATGCATTGCCTTGATACTTTCCATCGCCGTTTCTGTATAGTTATCCGCCTTCAGGAGCCGCCTGGACGTTTCAGTGTTCCACACCTTAAAGTCTGGTAAGTAAATGTCTACAAGACCATCTAAAAGTTTCAAGCTTTCGAGAGAATCAAAAGAGGATGTGTTGTATATGATGGGCAATCTGAGGCCTAGTTCCCGGGCATGAAGGATAGACAGTGCGACTTGAGGGACGACGTGTTCGGGAGTGACGAGGTTGATATTATGCACTCGGCCCACCTCTTGTAATTTCATGTACCACTCTGCAAGCTCCTCGGGAGTAAGGTCGAACCCGTTTCGCTGATGTGCAATGTCATGGTTTTGACAAAAGACACATCGCAGGTTACAGCCGGAAAAGAAGACGCTGCCAGAGCCGTTGTGTCCTTGAATGCATGGTTCTATACATTGCTATAGGTTAACGAGTCAAATTCCGATTATGCTGTATTTGATTGAAGAACGTGTTGGCTATTGAGGAATAATGTTCAAATACACGCCTCACCTTCCCCAAAGTGCGGAGCTATCGTATTGACCTTGACTGTTTCAGCACCGATGAGACACACTCCTGTCTTCTCGTATCTGTTCACACCGCACAGTCTTGGGCAAAGATTACAATTGCGCAAATGGGCGTAAGCTTCAGACCTCTTCTTTGCTGCGTCGATGGAGGATATTAGATGATGGCGGGGAATGTAGCGGTCGAGGAGGAACGGAGGGGCAAGGTGGAGCCAGCGCGAGGAGGGTTGTGGCTGCCGTATGGAGGTGGGGATTGATCGTTGGAAGGGCCTCTTTGGGAGGGAGGACGGGAATGATTTGGGCATTGCCGGTCTACGTGGTCGCGCATCGCAAGAGCCCAGTGTCGATCTAACACTCTTATTGTGGTTTGCAACTGTCGTTTTCAAAATATCGGTAAAAATCGCTAAGCCGCACGACCTGTATTACCCCAATCAAAAGAATCCTTGGCATGCGGATTTCCAAATTTTGCACCCAAACTCACGTGTAAAACCGTAAGACAACTAACCCATTTCCATGTTAAACGCGCCTTATTATCGATATAACGTCCCTATTATTAGTTAGTAAGTTAAAGCTAACATTATTCTACTATTTATTCTATTTTAATGTGTTTTCTAATATTATAGTATCTTATACTAGGAGGAAATCCAATCTACCACCTCGCTACGCGAGGTGGCGTCTCGCTGTCTCGACTCAGGTGGCCTTTCGCTGTTTTAACTTAGGTGGCCTTTACAGTGATGTGCACGACCAGCTTCCCCTTTAGCGAGTTGCAGATTCGGTACGCGCATCCAATTTCGCCTGGTTGCCACCAGCTGTACATCGTAATTGTAGCGAGCGGCTGTGGCTGCACGCAAGGACCTTTTTGGTTGCCCTGGAGAATCGCCTTGGTTGGCCAGGAGAACCAAATCGAAGACGACGCTTCCTTTTCTCCCCCTTAACTATGCCTCCATTATGCCCGCAAAAACGCGAATACAACGCTGTCTCTGCAGAGAGGTTGACGAAATTTGGCAATATCGTACGGGTGGAAGCCTCACGATATTTGACAAAGATCACGACACTGCGGAGGAAGGCCGCCAGAAGTAACGTTCTTGTAGCCAAGCATACGGCTTCGCTACAATTACTATGTACAGCTGGTGGCAACCAGGCGAAATTGGATGCGCGTACCGAATCTGCAACTCGCTAAAGGGGGGGGTGAAGCTGGTCGTGCACATCAATAGTATGTCCACGGTTCGATTTGTATGGCTGAATCAGCCGCTGAGTCACGATTTGGCAGGCAGGAGGCCCGTGCGCTCAGTGGCATGTGGATGTTACCCCATGTCCACGGTCGATCTTCGATCGCCAGCAACGCCGCAGCAACGTCGCGCTCTTAATACCCGTCAAGCGCTATGCGTAGAGCTGTCTAAGGGCTCTCTGCTCGCACTAGGATAGTAAGAATTGGCCATAGGTTAATAGAGATATTTACGTTTTAAATTAGGCGCCGCTATTATATAAGTACCCTACTAAACTTATACCACACTAAAATAAGCCCCTAAGGGGCTATAGATAAAGGCTTTAAGAGAACTCCTTAGAAGTTAGATATATATACTATTTTAAAGCTTTTCTACCCGCTTAAAGCCGTTTATAAAGCTAATCTAGCAAGCACTATATCTACTCCTACTGTTAATTAATCTGCTATATAGCCGCTTTCTTACTAATCCTCTAGGCCTACGCGACCCGCTTAATCTCCTTAATAACCTTAAGCCGTAGGGAGTACTATTAGAGCTTATTTTGCCAGCTAGCCCGCTATCTACTACCTTATTTAGAATTTAGCGCTACTATAGAAGGATTACCTCTAAGCCCTTTAGTCTATTTACGCTAAAGGGCCTATACGGACTTTACTGTACGGCATATACAATATACAGGCGGCTACTTAGGCGGCTGCTTAGGCTTAGGCCCTTACTGCGGCTATAGCTATAGCTATAGCTACAGCAGCGCTAGCGAAGGGGAAGCTATAGCGCTTATCTGGGCCGATATATTCTAGCTTAATTCCGCGATAGATAGAGGCGCTAATAGACGTGCCGTTAGTAGATATGCTATTAGTAGGTATACCGTTAAACGCGAATATATAGATGCCGAAGGGACCTTAAGCTAAAAGATAAGGCTACTAAATGTAAGCAATTAAAGCTATAAAGACTGCGCCTACTAGGACTCGGCTATACGGTTAAATAACGCCTATAGCTTACGTGCTTAGGCGTCTATAGTCTTTAGGCGGTCTGTAATAGCTAGTACGGCCTAGTAGAGTATTAATAGCTAGCTAGGGCCTTCTTCCTCCTACTATAGGTAGGCTTTAACCTTCCGCGCGAAGGGTAGATAGGCCTTATACTAAAAGACTAAGTAGTTCTATATAGGGCTACTTAGGAATATCTTACGGAGGACTACTAAGTTCTATAGGATAACCTCCTAGAGATAAAATAGGAGGTTTATAGCGCCTATAGCCGCAAGGTTGTTAATCTAGCCGACCTAAGGGCTAAACTAACCCTTTTAGACGTCTAGCTCTAGCTAGATTATTAATAGTAGTATATTAGGGGGGGCGACGCTTGCCCTATAAATCTTAAAGCAGCCTATCTACGGCGAATGGCCGGCTATTATCCGTATAAACTCCCGCGGCAGCGAGTTTAAGTAATAGCCGACTATCTACTTCTAGTTCTACCTACTAGCGCGTTTAATCTAGTCCTTACTAACCCCTTTTAGCTCCGCTATCTTAGCGCTAGCGCTTTACTTAATATAGGTCTTCTTCTATAAGAAGACGCCGATAGCCTAAAATGCCTTAGTAACCTACTCCCGCTGCGAGTTATATAAGAAGGCCGTTTTATAGTTTCTAGCGCTGCTCTTAATTAGGCGGATATTATACTACACTAACCGCTTACTAAAGTCTAGGAATAGCTCGTTGCTAAGGTCCTAGCGGTATAGGAGGTAAAAAGCTAGCCTACTAAGTATATAAATGAGTGGCTTCTTATTACGTAGAGCTCTAATAGTCTTAAGGCGGCTATACTAGTTCTACTTACCGGCGCGTGTAGTAAATATTAGGGGTATATAGCGCGTAGGACCTTTTCCCTTAAACTTAAAGGTAAATAAGTCTAAGATCTTAGCGGAGCGCCTATTGCCGCCGTAGGTAAGTATATAGTGGCCTAGTAGGATATCTATAAGCGTGTAAAGGTAGTATTCTAGTAAGGAGTTTCTGCGGGCCTATAGCTCGCGGCAAACGCTTTTAAACTTATCCTCTATATATCCGTTAAGCAGTATATTTCTACCCTTATCTACAAACTACTCCTTTTTCTACTACGCGTCCCTCTATTATAGAATCTTTAGGTAATCCCTAATATTATCCTCCCGCGGGGACTAGTGGCTATTTATCCCTATACCCTTCTACGTCTAGTAAAGGTCTATTAGGGTAGTAATATAGCTATAAACTAAGCGTTAGGAGAGCCGCGTCTCGTCCTAAGGTATATTATCGCTAGCCTTACGGCTTTTTCCTTTTAGTAGCTAGCCTGTAACCTCCTTAATAAGGAAAAAAAGTAGCTTCTCTTCCGTAATAGTATCGCCGTTATAATACTGCTTTTGCTTATAAAAGGCCTAGAAAGACACGCGTTAGTTATAAGTATACTACTCTGTAAAGCACCTACCTACTTACCTTAAACTTTTTCTACTTTAGCTTATAATTTAGAGACGTGTTTTTAGGTTTCTTGGAATATATAAGGGTAAGAATACTCTACGCGTTAGCGCGTAGTTTGGTATTATTTATAACGTTAATCTTTACGCAACTAATTAACGGCATTTTTAAGATATATAGGACGCTACTAGAGAAGCTACGCTATAAGGGGGGGTTCCTATTTTCCTATATACGCAGATATAGACTAGGGAGAAGAGGTAGAGAAAGCATACCTACCGGATAAGTAATCTTACCGTATAGGGTAAATAAACGGGCGTATGGCTAGGCTAATAGGCTAATAGTACACGCGTATTAGCGACTCGATTAGTAGGGGTAAAGACATTTAAAGATGTCTACGGCTTGGCTGTAGGCTCGGCCGTAAACATCCGTAAATGTCCACGGCCGAGCCTGCAGCCAAGCTGTGGACATCTTTAAATGTCTTTACCCCTACTAATTGAGTCGCTGATGCGCGCGTACTATTAGCCTATTGGCCCAGCCATATACCCATTTATTTACCCTATATAGTAAGGTCACTTATCTAGTAGGTATACTTTCTCTACCTTTCCTCCTTAGTTTATATCTGCGTATATAGGAAAATAGGAACCCCCCCTTATAGCGCAGCTTCTCTAGCAGCGTCCTATATATCTTAAAAATACCATTAATTAGTTACGTAAAGATTAATATTATAAATAATACTAAACTACGCGCTAACGCGTAAAGTATTCTTACCTTTATATGTTTTAAGAGACCTAAAAATACGTCTTTAAATTATAAGCTAAAGTAGAAAGAGTTTAAGGTAAGTAGGTAGGTGCTTTACGGAGTAGTATACTTATAACTAACGCGCGTTTTTCTAAGCCTTTTATAAGTAGAAGTAGTACTATAACAGCGATACCGTTATAGAAGAGAAGCTACTTCTTTTTCTTATTAAGGAGGTTATAGGCCGGCTATTAAAAGGAAAAAGCCGTAAGGCTAGTAATAATGTGCCCTAAGATAAGACGCGGCTCTCCTAGCGCTTAGTTCGCGGCTATATTACTACCTTAATAGACCTTTACTAGACGTAGAAGGGTATAGGGATAAACAGCCACTAGTCCCCGCGGGAGGATAATATTAGGGATTATTTAAAGGTTCTATAACGGAGGGACGCGTAGTAGGAAAAGGAGTAATTTATAAATAAAGGTAGAAATACGCTACTTAACGGATATATAGAGGACGAGTTTAAGAGCGTCTACCGCGAGCTATAGGCCCATAGAGACTTCTTACTAGAATACTACCTCCGTACGCTTATAGATATCCTATTAGGCTACTATATACTTACCTATAGCGGCAATAGGCACTCTACCGAGATCTTAAACCTATTTACCTTTAAGTTTAAGGGGGAAGGTCCTACGCGCTATATACCCCTAATATTTACTATACGCGCTAGTAAGCAGAACTAGTATAGCCGCCTTAAGACTATTAGAGCTCTACGTAATAAGAAGCCACTCGTTTATATACTTAGCGGGCTAGCTTTCTACCTTTTATACCGCTAGGACCTTAGCAACAAGCCGTTTCTAGACTTTAGTAAGCGGTTAGTGTAGTATAATATCCGCCTAATTAAGAGCAGCGCTAGGGACCGTAAGATGGCCTTCTTATATAACTTGCAGCGGAAGTAGGTTACTAAGGTATTCTAGGCCGTCGGCGTCTTCTTATAGAAGAAAACCTATATTAGGCAAAGCGCTAGCGCTAAGATAGCGGAGCTAAAAGGGGTTAGTAAGGACTAGATTAAACGCGCTAGCAGGTAGAACTAGGAGTAAATAGTTAGCTACTATTTAAACTCGTTGCCATAGGAGTTTATGCGGATAATAGCCGGCTATTTGCCGTAGATAGGCTGCTTTAAGATTTATAGGGTAAGCGTTGCCCCCCCTAATATACTACTGTTAACGATCTAGCTAGAGCTGGACGTCTAAAAGGGTTAGTTTAGCTTTTAGGTCGGTTAGGTTAATAACCTTACGGCTATAGGCGCTATAAACCTCCTGTTTTATCTCTAGGAGATTATCCTATAGGACTTAGTAGTCCTCCGCGAGATATTTCTAAGCAGCCCTATATAGAACCACCTGGTCTTCTAGTATAAGGCCTATCTACCCTTTATATAGAAGGTTAAAGCCTACCTATAGTAGGAGGAAGAAGGCCCTAGCTAGCTATTAATACTCTACTAGGCCGTGCCGGCTATCGCGGACCGCCTAAAGACTATAGACGCCTAAGCACGCGAGCTATAGGCGTCGTTTAACCGTATAGCCGAGTCCTAGTAGGCGCAGTCTTCGTAGCTTTAATTGCTTACATCTAGCAGCCTTACCTTTCGGCTTAAGGTCCCTTTGGCATCTATATATTCGCGTCTAACGGCATACCTACTAATAGTACGTCTACCGACGGTATATCTACTAGTGCCTCTATCTATTACGGAATTAAATTAGAATATATCGGCCTAGGTAAGCGCTATAGCTTCCCCTTCGCTAGCGCCGCCGCAGCTATAGCTATAGCTATAGCCGTAGTAAGGGCCTAAGCCTAAGTAGCCGCCTAAGTAGCCGCCTGTATATTATATATGCTATATAATAAAGTCCGTATAGGCCCTTTGGCGCGAGTAGACTAAAGGGCTTAAAGGTAATCCTTTTATAGTAGCGCTAGATTCTAAATAGGGTAGTAGATAGCGGGCTAGCCGGCAGAACAAGCTCTAATAGTACTCCCTACAGCTTAAGGTTATTAAGGAGATTAGGTAGGTTGCGTAGGCCTAAAGGGTTAGCGAGAAAGCGGCTATATAGTAGGTTAATTAACAGCAGAAGTAGATATAGTGCTCGCTAGATTAGCTTTATAAACGGCTTTAAGCGGGTAAAAAAGCTTTAAAATAGTATATATATCTAACTTCTAAAGAGTCCTCTTAAAGCCTTTATCTATAGCCCCTTAGGGGCTTATTTTAGTGCGGTATAAGTTTAGTAGGGTACTTATATAATAGCGGCGCCTAATCTAAAATATAAATATCTCTATTAACCTATAGCCAATTCTTACTATCCTAGTGCGAGTAGAGAGCCCTCGGATAGCTCTACGTATAGCGCTTAACAGGTATTAAGAGCGCGATGTTGCTACGGCGTTACTAGCAATTAAAGATCGACCGTGGATATAGGGTAATATCTATATACTACTGAGCGCACGGGCCTCCTGCCTGCCAAATTATGACTTAGCGGCTGATTTAGCCATATAAATCGAACCGTAGATATACTATTAATGTTTACAACTAGCTTCTACCCCCCCCCCAGGCGAGCTTAGATTTTTTTTACGCCATTTAATTTCGCTTAATTACTACTAACTGTATATAGTAACCGTAGCGAAGCCGTATGCTTGGCTGTAAGAACCCCCTAATCCTGGCGAACTTAAAGCTATTCGCGATCGGCTTCCCTCCGCAGTATCGTAATCTTTATTAAATATCGTAAGGTTTCTACCCGTACTATATTCGTAATATAGCTCCGCAAATAGGCCTATATTAGCACGCCCTAATTAAGGATCTTCTTTAACTTAGAGTAACTTGAGCAGAGTGTGCCTTAGCTGCTAGTTATACACCCTAATTAATTACCGCGATTAAGAGGAACTTACGTATATTTAGATCAACTTAGGCGCCTTTAAACAGTAAGGGGGGGCAGTTTTTACTAAGCAATCGGATACTCGTGGTAATATTAATGCGGCTAGATAAGAAGCCAACTCTCTTTAGCAATAAGATATAGTGGTTAATCTACAACACGTTTAATCTCGTAGTTAGCCGCTATATAATATTTTAAAAGCTCTACTTAGCTGGCTAAACAAGAAAGCGGGTAAGCCAATTAGATCCTCTATAGATAGAGCTTAAAGAGTAGCTTATATAAAGAAGTGTTTCTAGGTAGCCCTCAAACAAAGCGCTTACAATCGCGATATATATTTCGCCATTATATTATAGTATACCGCCAATTAGCTTATATTTATAGATAAGTTAAGTATAAATTCAAAGACAGGTGTATAGAAGACTAGTTAGGCTCCCTCTAGTATTGCACCAATCCTATATACATTATACAATCGGGCTAAGAGGAGGCTTAATATATTACCTACGTATACAATTAACGGCGTGCTCGTAGCTTTAGTATATAAAGGCTTTAAGTTCTAGGTGGCAAATACTCTTCTACCACAGTATAATCGCTTTCCTGCTAAGCAATCTATAGTAGTTATAGATAACGCCAGCTTCCATCATTTAGAAAGGATAAAGTCTCTCTTTAACGCCTTTAGCGTTAAGCTAGTATATTTACCTCCCTACTTACCCAACTTAAATCCAATTAAGGAGTTTTTTAGTGAGCTAAAAGCCTTCATCTAGCGGGTATGGTTCGATTAGCTAGAGCATCTAGAAACCTTTAGCAATAGCTTTAAATCGTTCCTTCTTTAGTGTATAGATAAAGTAGGTAGCAAAGCTAAAAGCGCGAGAGGATATTTCCGCCATAGCGGGTATAATTAAGAAATTAATATAAAAGTCAAGATCAAGGTTTAAGATTAAGCCTTAGTAGTGTTCTTAATATACGCGATATTTTATAAATATATAGAGGAAGCGCAGGCTTTATTCTCTCACCTAGAGTATATAATTTATATAAAAATTACTATTAAAATCTATCCTATAACTCTACAGTTAAAGCCTATAGAGCCTCACGCTTAATATCTACTAACTAAAGTCCTCTATATCTTCAAACCTTCCCTTAAGCTAAGCACGGCGCTCATTTGCCCACTTCTTTAAATCCTTCCACAGGCGTCTTACGACACCTAATTTAACACTAGCTATAATAAGTTCCTTTACAGGATCTACTCCATCAGATTTGTTATATAAAAGCTCTAAATCCCACCTTAAATCGCGTACGACTTCATATGCGGCTTTAATATCAGCCTCCCAGTCAAGATCACTAGCTACACTCTTCTTTTAATACTTAAAGAACTCCTCCAGATCCTTCGCGCGGTTAACACCCTATAGGCGGTATATTGGTAATATAGGTAAGGACAATAAGGGCTGTTAACTTGCTAGTGTAGGAGTAGTTTACTAACCCAATATTAAGCCTGCAGAGCCAACATAAAAGTAATTAACTACGCCTAGAGTATTAACTATAGAGCTCTTACCTAAGGCAGATTGGCGTACTCTTCTACTACTTCTTACTCCTATTACCGCTCGCTTAGCAAGCCAAACGGCAAGTCTATAAGGTGGATTCTCAATATCTGCAATGCCTCGCTTAATACCAGTTACCCACTCCCATAAGTCCTTATCTATTAATTTAATATCTACCTAATTAAGTACGTAACACCAACTAGCGTTTAGGCAGTTCTTTTTACAGCGCTAATATCTTATAAGATTAATTCGCAAGCTCATTAAATTTATATTACTAGGCGTTATACTAAGCTCAGAGCTCTGCGAAGGCGTTAGAAGTTCACTACAGAGTTAATTAATCATTAATGGGCGAGAACTACCTCCAGAACAAAAAGCGGCTAGTTAATTTCTATCTAGAATATATATAATTAAGAGGTCAACAGTAAGAGCCTTAATTACGCCATATTTATCGGTATAGAGAGCCCACGCAATAAGTTGCGTATTAACCTTCTACCACTAATCTGCAACTTTAGAATCTATATTAAACTTAACATTTAAAACGCCTGTCTACTGGGTATTTAGCTTTGCCTTAATCGGTTAAATCTTAATATAAACACCTTGCTCTTAATAACGCAGCTCTCTTATACATATAGGGTGAACTTAAAGTCGCCAAAGATTATAGAATTAAAGGCTTGCACTAACAAGAGTTTTAGTAAACACTAGCTCCTTTAAATATCGAATTACTACGTTACAATTATAAGTAATAAAAACACCGCCACCAGCTCTTCCTATATTATTAATCTTACTCTCTTTACGCAGGCAAGGTAGCGGAGTTATATCTTCTTTATCCTCATCTACGTCTAGTAAAGCGGCCTAAACAACTACAGGAGCTCAAGGAGCTTAACTAGCAATTTAAGAGGCTATAGCTTAATATCACAGTGGTAATATATTTAACGGCAGGTAGGCAAGATTCTGTGTTAAATACAGTAACTCATACAGCGTTAATTAAGTTAATCGGCTAAGTTGACTTTAAGAAGCCTGCTAACTCTACAAGTAGTTACGCCACGCCCCCATATCATCCTCATCATCCTCATCTGCAGCTTCCAGATTGTTTTCCATTTCTTAAAGCTCCTCCAATATAAAGCCCGGTTAAACAGTGTTATATTCATGTCTTAGCAACTGTTATAGGGTACCCTAGTAGAAGCTCCTTAAAGATATAGGGGTAGATGCAGGCGTATACAATAAGGAGGAAGGAAGGACAATCTATTAAGTTCGTTAAGAGGGAGGAGACACGCCCATTAATCAAGCCGCTATACGTTTCGTAGGAGGATTCATATCAAAGGTAGATTAACGATTAAACAACACGATTTTGAATTGATATTAAGACTCTGGTAAGTAAGGTAAGTACTAAATAGCTTTAATTTAATTGCCCCTCGCAACCAGAAGGATCCTTACGTTCAGCCATACGGCTTCACTACGATTACTATGTACAGTTGGTGGCAATCAAGCAAAATTAAATGGCGTAAAAAAAATCTGAGCTCGGCAGCGCTCGCTAAAGGGGGGGGTGGAAGCTGGTCGTAAACATCACTATATAATAATCGCGTGATATAACGTATTCCACAAGCGAAGTATCGACACAAGCGAGTTATCGACTTTTTGCGTACGCGACGCGACCAGATATTATTTCTTAAATAACTCAAAACACAATGCCTTTATCGACTTTAGAAAAAGAGGGTAGATACCTATTAGCCCTAAACGTGTATCGCAATGGTCAATTTCGAACTATTAATGCTGCCGCAACCGCATATGATGTTAATTATTAAACTCTTATGGCCCGCAGTAAAGGCCGATTACCACGCGCTACTTACCCACCTAACGGTCGCAAACTTACAACTACGGAAGAGAAGACTTTGGAGGACTAGATATTATCCTTAGACGCATGTGGACTTCCTTCTCGCGTCCAAATAGTTAGCTATATGGCTAACCTGTTACTGGCCAGTCGCGGTATTACCCCCCCACTTACAGTCGGTTAAAACTGGACTGTAAACTATATCAATCGATATAATATATTAAAAACGGCCTACTTTTGGAAGTATAATAAGTAATGGGCGAAATATAAAGATCTAATAACTATATCTAAGTGGTTTAACCGTGTATAGGCCGTAACGGCTTAGTACAGTATACTTTTAGAAGACACCTTTAACTTTAATAAAACTAGATATATAATAGGTGTAATAGTAACCGTAAAAGTTGTTACGGGAACATTAACGCACCGTACTGTTTATATTCAGCCTAGAAATAGGGAGTAGATAACTATAGTTAAATATATTTCTGCTATAGGATAGGCCCTTTTATCTATGCTTATTTTTGCTAGTAAAGTCCATCTTTCTACCTAGTATATAACTGATTTACCTTTTAGATAGACTATAGCACTTAGTAAAAATGGATGGACAAATAATAAGCTTAGATATTACTGGCTTACGGAGATTTTTAATCCGTATATACGCAACCGTACAGTGGGCCGCTATTAACTGCTTATACTTAACGGCCATAGCAGTTATATTACATCTGAATTTAACCAGTACTGCCTTGATTACGATATTATACCCTTATATATGCTGCCGTATTCGTTTTATCTATTATAGCCTCTAGATATAGGCTGTTTTGTAACCTTAAAACGGTTATACGGTCGCCTAATAGAGGACTATATACGGCTTGGCATTTACCACGTTAATAAGCTAGACTTTATTACGGCATATCTAACTGCTTACGCGGAAGCTTTAATAGCTAGTAATATATATAGTGGGTTCGCGGTAATAGGGTTAGTGCTATTTAACCCCAGTTAAGTACTCTTAAAGCTACAAATTCAGACAACTCCTCCTAGATTACCCCGGTTTACTTCCTCTATTTAGACTCCAAAAACGCCCCGTAATACAGTGCAATTACAAAAACAAGTATCAGCGTTTAAAAGTTCAATTAATAGAGGTAGTTGAAGCCCTCCAAGTTCTGCAGAATGTCTATTTTTATAAATAGTTAAGGGTTTTAAAATAATAATGTAAAATGCGGCTTTTTTACTAGAGGAAAATAAGCAGTTACGGGCCGTAAACGACCGTTAGAAAGCTAAAAGAGCCCGGAAACGTTGGTTTATATTACATTTAACTACTCTTACGGCTATAGAAGGCGTATAACTTGTTTAGCAAAGTAATATTCAAGATACGGCTCCAGTAGTAGGGTTAAATAGTGTATGGCAAAGGGCTCCACCAAGATGTAGCTTATGTAGTTTATTACAACATAATACTCGTACATGTCCTAAACGCCAGTAAATAAGCCTATATAGAAAATATTTATTTATTATTACGTTGTGGTGAAATATTATTATAAAATATCTTATGTATGCAAAAAGTCGATAACTCGCTTATATCGATACTTCGCTTATAGAATACGTTAGATTTACATAATTGATTACGTGATATATATTAACAATAGCTATTTATATCGTCGTTATTGTTGTCTTCTTCTTTAAGCAATAGTACTAGCACTACCATTACTACTACCACCGCTACTGCTGCCGCTCCTACTTCTGCTCCTACTTCTGCTCTTATTGCTACTGCCACTACCGCCACTACTACCACTCTATATTACAAAAGCAAAACTTCTAGATATATAATATTGTCCGTTTCTGTTTAATTTAGGAGAAGTAGTACTAAAATACTATTTACGGTAGTAACCTAAGATAGTGTAATATAGAGCTAACCGTGTATAAAAACCGGTATCCATAAATTAACGCCTATAAAGGTAAAAGACTAACTCTATAACTTATTTACGGTCATTATAAAAGATAAATAGATAGGAAACTACTGTTAATTAATAATAAACGGCAGCTCGCCTTCTATAGAAGATAGTATAATTCGCGGGATAACCCATAGCTGGTTAGTAAAGGTGCCGCTAAGAATACGGGCATTAAGATAGCGGCGGCCTATCTAGGTAAGAACTATGCGGGTACCGTTATAGAGACCCTCTTTAGGATATAGGTTCTGTAAAAGGATTATTAGAGCGCTAACCTTAAGGCAAAGCTGTGTGGGAGGAAGGTATATAGGGTTAAAGCTTTGCAAAAGCTCTAGGGGGGGAGTATTTTTAGTATTTAGACTGTCCTATTCTATAGTATTTATAGAGTAAAAAATGGACTTAGGGCTATTAAGAGAGTAGAGAATAGTATTATTAATAGCAGCAATGGTATTATTATAGATAGTTGGGATAGTACGGCCGTAGAATGTATAGAGATTAGTATACGCCTACTATAAAAGAGCGGGAGGGTAAATAAAGTGGATAAAAGGCTATAGATTAGTAAACTAGGCGATATTAATAGGCAACTAAATACGGCTAGTAAGAGTAGGGTTATAGGAAAGACTATAGACCTAGGTAGTAAAGCGCTAATTTAGCTTGCCGTTTAAAACACGTATATTCTAGCGTAGCGATAGAATATAAAGAGAAGGCCATAAGAAGGACTGCTGTAAGTAGGCCGTAATAATATTAGTATAGGTCCCCTGTTTTATAATAGGGAAGATCTAAGTAAAATTACTACCTAAAATAATAGAAACGCCGCTAAAAAGAGCCTAGGTATTAGAACGGACGTCCGCAAGTATATAGTGCACGGCTTTAAAGTAGTAACGGTGCTATATTAGCACTTTATCCCAAATTATAAGGGCAGTAGAGCGCAGTAACTGCGCTAGCTAGGAGTCTTTAGGTACGTTATATATAGATTAATAGGAATGCGAAAACGGGAGTAGGTAGTTTAGCTACTAGGTAATAAAAGGGCAGCTATACCGGAAGAGGCGATATAGAGAATAATGCGGCTGTGGGAGCGGTAGTAGTAGTAGATATAGCGGTAAAGAAAGGTTTTACTAGTACCTGCGGGGCCCTATAGGAAAAAATGGGCGGTTTACGGGTCCATATCTATAGCGGTAGTAACTATAGTAAAGTAGGCAGCCTAGTTAGAATTTAGCTAGAAACGCAGCTCCGTAAAAAGGCGGCCTTTTTTAGTAGTGCTATAATTAAGCTTTATAGTAATAAGCGGGTTACTATTTATAAGGTCCTAGCGGTGCTATAATAAAGGTAAAAAGTAATCTATAAGAGTTTTACTATAGTTTATAAGTACCTACTAGATAAGATATAAGCCATAATCTAGATATATATTATTAATACTACCTAGAAGATTAGGCTGACGCTCTAAAATATAAGGAAGATTATTATAGAGAGACGGCTTAAATTTCGCCTAAAGGGTAGGAGGGTCGCTTACGGGGCCGTAAACTAAAGTAGTTATAAAAAGAGACCGCACCTAGGCACTAGTAGCGAATATAGATACTTTCTATAGGCAGTTAACCCACTTACGGTTATTATTAAGGAGCCTTAAAGCTACGCAAGCGGCTTAAAAGGTTAGGTAAATAGTGCTAGCGATAGTACGGAGGTGCTTAAAAGAGGTAGCGCTAGAAACGGCGATAAGTAGCAGCCGTAAATAATACCGTTTGCTAGTAATGGGGCTGCAGTAATATATACGGCTAATAATAGTATCCTTTAGGCGGACGCGGCGCTGCTACTAGTATATTTTTATTATAAAAGTATATCTATAAGGGAAGTCCTAGTAAAGCGTAGCATAACTATTTATATTTTTGGAGTTATCTAAAACTAAGTAGTTAAAGTTAAATAAGCTATTTTAAGGCGCTATTATAGGTCCTTTATGGAGTTATCTAGCTAAAAATAAATGGGCTGCTAGCTAGAAAGGTATACGGCGAGCTATATTATAGGGGGGTATTCCTTATAAACTAGGAACTTAAATAGCCGCTAGATAGCCTCTATAGGGCCAATATATCTGCCGTAAAGGTACCTACTAATTTCGTTATTATCGTTTAAGAGCTATACAGTTATTTAATTAATCCCCTTATAAATATACTTATAGATATACTTTACGGCCTATATAGAGGTATAGACCTCGACATTAATATAGGCCCTATACTTTACGCTAATATAGGGATTATATAGTATAACCTAGCGGTTATTAAGGTTTATAGTAGCACTATTACCACCTAATATACAAATAGGCTACAACCATAAATTATTATAGCGGTGATACTAAGGGTAACTATTATTATGTACGGCCGTTACGAGGTAGAGCGGCTTTGGAAATTGCTTTAAGTAGATTAGCGGATAGCCTAGAGCACTAGCAACCATATAGGGGGTGTTTAGGTTATTAGCACCACAGGGCCTATAGACTATTATAGTCCGTATAATATCTATAAGCCGTCTAGTAGGGTTATCCTAAGGCCGTGGGAGCTCTATAGATACGTAATGGTTAATAACTGCGGGATCTATTAATATATCACAGTCCTCCGGATATAAAAAGAGAAAAAGGTAGAGATATAGTAGGCACTATTTTTAATATTTAATAGTCTAAACGCAGCTAAGAAATCTACTAAAAATCTACTTTTTTTAAGGTTGTTTAAAAGGTGGATAACCTTTATATAGAAGATACGGGCAACTAAATTAGGGCGGTTAATAGCGGTTTAGTAAGGTAAAAGCTTATAAGTAATTTTATCCTACCGTGGATTAGCCGTAAAAGTAATAAATAGGCTTAAACGGCCGTAATAGCGGACTATAGCTATAGAATCTTGGTAGTACTGGCTGATAAAGCGGGCGCTGCTAAGGTAGTTTAAAGGAAGAATAATGCGGCGGCCGATAGAATTAGGGTTAATATCTCTATGGGAGATAGTATCTATAATACTGTTATATAGGTCTATATAGAGGTTAGGCTAGTAGGAATAAATCTAATTAAGCTTATTCTAGTTATATAGGGCCTAGGCGTTAATAATATACTACTAAAATAGGCGCTAGAAGGCGAACGGTATAAATTTGGAGCTGTTATAGATATAAAGATAGAATTAAAAGTAAGCTTACTAGGGAAGGTGGTTATACTAGCGGGTATGGGAATTACTATAGAGCTGTATACCCTAGTGCCAGCTAGGGTTGCTATAAGGAAAGAGTAGTATATAGTATAGCGGCATATAGGCGGTGTAGTTTAAGTTAATACGGTGGTACTACGGGGGCTCCCTAGGCCGGCTATAGTTAGTAAGAATAATATCGTGGAAGCTAGCGCTTTTATGCTTATTAAGAATAATAACAGCAACCTTAGTAGCCGTAGGTAGATTTTTACAACGCTAATTAGTACCCGCCTTAACGATTAGCTATATTTATAGGTTTAGAATAATCTATAACAGAGTAGATATAGCTTACGCCTACGCCTAAAGCTATTTTATAGCGGTTTGGTATAAGGTAATAAAAAGATTACTAATCTTATATAGCATATTAGTAAGACGCCGTAAAACCTCCGCATTAAGCTGCGGATTAGTCTATAGACGGATATTAATAGCGTAGGTAGGGTTATAAAAGTAAAGCTAAGTATATTAAGGTATAGCTTTAAAGGGAGGTTCTATAGGCCTAATAAGGTAGTATAGTTTGCTATAAATCTAGAAATAATTAATACCGGCTAAAGTAGCGCTATAGTTAGTAACGGTATAGTTAACGGAGGTAAAAGCTAAAGCTGCGTTATATAAATAGAGCTAGTCCTAAAATATACGGGTGAAGCGTTCCTAAGACTATAGTAGGGTCTATAAATACCGTGGCGGGGGTTTAAATAAAGGTAGGATAATATCGCCTTACTTATAGCAGCTCTTAAAGCAAGGCTATTTAGCCTATATAAAACTAATCCGTTCATCTATCTAGTATAAAGCTTTGTAGTAATTGTAGGCTATATCTATAGGCCTAATATCTAACTAGTCCGTAATAGGTCAGACAGTAGTAATAGTGGCTATACTTATAGGCCTAATATCTAACTAGTCCGTAATAGGTCAGACAGTAGTAATAGCGGCTATATTTATAGGCCTAATATCTAACTAGTCCGTAATAGGGCGGACGATAATAGGTTACAGTAGGATTAATATAGGCGGTATAAGAAGGCGGGAAGTAGAGGGAGAAGTAGCGGTAGGAGTAGCGGTGGGGGTAGCGGCGGGGGCAGCGGCGGGGGCAGCGGCAGCTATAGTTTAGTTTATGGCCTGCGGAGGGTTTACTAAGGATTATTAGGACCGTACCCGTCCCTTTCTTTTATTCTATAAATATATAGAGTTAGATAAAAAGGTAGTAATATAAAAGAGAGTAAAAAAAAGAATTAACCTTATAAGATTTATAGGTCTTATACGCAGCTCTAAGAAAATTCGTTGTAAAGTTAGCAGAAAGGCGATACTATATATAGGTAGCGCAAAATATACAATTGGATGGCATTTAGGTAGTAGGTAGTAACCGGAGTAGTAAATATAGTAGAGAGTAGTAAGTAAGAGTAGTAATAAGGGGTATAAAAAGGGTAGGAAAAAGGGTAGGATTTTTTGATGGGGTAGCACGTGACTAGGACTAATTTCTTTAACTAATCTAAAACCGTTAAGACCCTTGGAACAATGTAATATAGATTAACTTTACTTATTGCGCGGATATAGACTATCTACATGCCCTATATATCTTACCCCCTATAGGGCCTTAATATTTTACCTCTTACGGCCTAGTAACTAGCTTTGTGTTTTTATTACAAAAATATAATTGTCTAGCTATAGTGTGTATAGAAGGCTTAATAAACCTTTAGTGGTAGAGTTGCATATAAGTAGGCTATGCGGCCAATTTAGAAATTATATAAAGAATATTTAATATATAGATTAGTTAAATTAAGCTAAATATTAAGCCTCTTTACAGTTGTATATATGAGATTTGTGCCTAATATACGTGAAATCTACATGCAATATGTATTTAAAAACCACTACATTTTGTATTTAAATTTAGCTCTATATATACTAAAAATCTACCTAATATATACGCAAAATTTAATCTAAAATGCATTAATTTTAGATATATATTGTAGAGTGTAAAGACTACAGGAATCTAAGTTTAGACTTTTTATTTGTTTTGTAATAAATAAATTCGGTATAGGCATCTAATTTCGCCTGATTGCCACTAACGTAGCTAACTAAGAAGCGAGCTACCCCACGTAGCGAACCATATAAGAATATTCCTACCATTTTTTATTTCATAGCAAATCACATCAAAATAAAAAAGCCCCAGCATATTATACGATACTAAATCAATCCTTGCCCTCTTGCGAAGCCGAGACTACTATACAAAATATTATACAAGATCTTTCTTCTAGTGTTAAGCCGTTAATTTATAAGACCTCTAGCGCCTACGGAGCACCCAGATCTACCGTTAGATATTATCTTGCTAGCCGTCTCCTACGACACAAAGCTTACCTAGGTTTATTATATCCTATACAAGAACAGCAAATTATTAAATAGATCTACGAATGTTAATCCTAAGGCCTTCTATTAAAGGTTAATATACTTTTAGAAATAGCTTATTTTCTTTTAGGAAAAGGCTAAACTATAAGCAAGCATTAGGGGCAAAGATTTATTTAACGCTACTATTATAAACCTTATATCGGCAGTAGTACGACTACTAAGAAGAGATATAAATAGGTTAGTTAAGATAGTACGGGAGGCGCTAGAACTGATTAAGCCATAAAATAAGGGGTAGCTAAGTTATAACGTACTTCACAAGCGAGTCGCGAATACAAGCGAGCCGCGAACCTCAAAACTCACCAAAAAATGGCAAAATCGCACCTTAATATCTCGACAACCACTTAATAACAATTAATGCAAATTTAATAGCGGCCTATTAATATAATAACTAACCTATATAGGAAGTATTGGAAATCTTATATAAGTGGAAGTAGGTTAAATAGAAAAGTTAAGGCAATTCCGCCCCCACTTTCCTATTTAACCTACTTCCGCTTATATAGGATTTCCAATACTTCCTATATAGGTTAGCTATTATATTAATAGGCCGCTATTAAATTTATATTAATTATTATTAAGTGGTTGTCAAGATATTAAGGTGCGATTTTTCCATTTTTTGGTGAGTTTTGAGGTTCGCGACTCGCTTGTATTCGCGACTCGCTTGTAAAGTACGTTATAGCTAGTTATGTTATAAGTTCGGAATATAGGAATATAGGACGTACCAACGTACTAACGTACCAACGTACTTAGTACATTTCTTAGGCGCAGTATTGTGTATTTAAAGGACCATAGTCCTTACCTAGATAGTTCTCTTCTTTATAGTAAATCTTAAAATATAATTAGAGTTAATCTATTAGGCAACTACTCCATTAGTTATTATTTACTATAAGCTTTATAGTGTAAAGAATTGAATAAACGACTTAATTGTAAATGTAGCTCTAAAGCCTCTATATATATATAAAGAAGGTGGAGGTAATAAGATATAATAGGGTAATAGGTAACTGAAATGAGAACAGTGATTTACAAGTAATATTGATCTGCAATCAATATATAGGGTAGCGTCAACGCTATCTTAGAGCCTTCCAAGCGGTGATCTTATGTCTTAGCATAGTATCAGTAGTCGGTTACATACCCCCCTAGATTTAACGGTGTAGTTAAAGCTGTAGAATATAAAATGAAGGCAGAAGCTATACCAAAATAGGAAATTTAAATACAATTTGAGAGTAGCAAACGGATAGGGTAACTGTAACGGATATTGTAAATATTATAAATATTGCGGATATTACGGATATTATAGATATTACGAATGGAATTAATTAATCTAATGTCGAATATCCACCAAATTCAATTGCTTTATCTAAGCTTCGTACTTTTAACAAGGTAGGATCTTAGTAAGGCCGTTAGTAGGCATCTTGTCTATAGGGACTTATTAAACGTTAATCTTTTTATCTTAGACTTCCTATCTTAGCCAGTGTTAATAAATGTCGATATATCGAAGCTTAGTATCAAGCTTTATAGATATTTACTTTTACTATAACTTTTTTTATTTAAATTTTTATTTTAAAGGTGTAAAAGTTTATTATAACCCTTTAAACCCTAATTTTTTCAAATTTGTATGGGAAATTACATTTTTTTTTTACATTTTTTTTAAGTTTATAACCTTACAATAAGTTTTTTATACTTTTTAAAAGAAAAATAAAGTAGAGAGAGTTTTAATAAAAGCAAATTTCTATAATATATTAGATTTTTAAGAAATATTTTTAATATCTAGTAATAGAAAATATATACTAAATATAGTAAGTTTTAGTAGGAAGTTAGTAAGATCTAGAGACTTTTAACAAAGGACTATAGATTTTAAATACTAAAAAAGCATCGCGATTACTAGACGATACATCTATAAGTAGCTATGGATTTTTTTAAGCTCTAGAATTAATTACGTGACTTTTATATAGCATTTTGGCAAAAAGTGTCATTTTTGACATGACCTTGGCACGGACACTTTTGACAAGGTACTATAGTAGATCCTATAGATAATCTAGCTTATCTATTACCTTTAACCGATCCTTTTATTTCTAGCTTTTTCTTAATATTATCTAACCTACTCTTTTCTAATATTTATATACCTTTTTTATAGCATTCCTTAGATTATCTAGTAGTTTTTAGGTAATCTTATTATAGCCTATCTACTTTGCTTTATACTATACTTTATTATTAATATTCTTATAGTTAACAATCTTTAAAACCTACTATTTATCTTCTTTTTATTCTTTATAAACTAGTAGCTTAATATTTCTATATACTAGTTCTATTATTGCAATCTACTATATAAGGTAAACCTTTATTTTAGCTAGTAGGTTTAACTTAAATATAACTAGTAAAATCTTCTACGTAATTTTAAAAGGTCCTAGTTTAACGTAGTCTAATTTCTTACTTAGTTATTAACTCTTAAAATTTTTGTATAATAGCCATATGTTAGGTAAAACCTAAGTAGATAGTTATATAGCCGTAAGGTACGGGCGACCCTGGGGCAACCTAGGGGTGACTCGCCCGTAAGGCACGTGCTCTATACGTGCCTAGGGAAAACCCTTCCTACCTCGCACACAGACTCCTCCTTTTCCCTTAAGGATTTGTCTCTGTCTATATAATATACCTATTGTTCTATTATTAGACTCCCTATCCACATCCTTACCTTACACTATACTTTATCCCCCTCCTTAAGATTTGATCCCTTAGATCTCTTAACATTATAATATCTTTTTATCCTTTCTTATACTATTTTTACTAATTTAATAAGGTTTATATAAAGATTTATTAATATCTCTATTCTTAGCTCGTATCTATAATTCGCCTTAAATAGTAATGTCTTGATTTTTTCTTATAGTAATATATTATATATAAACTATATAATTAGTAATAATAATACTCAATTATTCTATATATAGTTAATGTAATATCTTAAATACTGTTTTAGCGTCTAATTTAGTCTTTCTATCTATCTATCCGTTTATAAATAGTACGCTATTTATATTGCTGCGCGAACCCCTTATTTCGCTAAGAATACCTCCTAAAATACTATTATAAATCTTAGATATCTATCTAATATAATTTTACTTAGTGCTCTATACCTAATAAATACTTCTTTAATATAGATTCTAGCCATATCTTCCGCTAAGATTTCTTTTATACATGCTATAAAGTAGCCCTATTTAGTTAATTTATCTACTATTACTAAGATCGCGTTATAGTCTTATCCGGTAATAGGATCTTTTAACTTTAGTAACTTTATAATAAAGTCCTATAATATAACCTGTTATAGTCTCTCTAACATCTTAATAGGTTATAGTCCTCTATATAGCTTATACCTTATTAATTAATTTCTTTAAAAATTCAGATACTTCTTTATAACTTTCCTTACTACTTTTTAGATCCTATTAATAATATATTCCTCTTAGAGTTTTAATACTAAGTATATAGCTCTATTATATTCCTAAGTCGCTCCCTTATAAAAATCTTTAATAAAATATTCCGCTGTACTTCTTAGAATATACTTCGCTTTTTAGTCTTTATATATATCCGTATATAAGTCTTTTAGCTATACTTTTAGAATCTATTATACCTAAAAGCTTTTTAGTATTTTATAGATTCTTTCTAACTTATCTTTTTTATGTTACTACTAGTTTAGGATAATTATACTTAATTAATTTATCTTCGTCTTTACATAATATAGCCCCTAAAGGTTTCTTATTGTTCTATAATTTAGCCTTTCTACTAAGTGCGTCTAGCCTTATATTTCTATGCCCTTAATATACTAAATTTTAAAATAGTATTCTGTAAGTATCTTTACCTATTTAACCTATCTATAATTAAGTTCTTTTGTTATTAGGAACCCTATTAGGTTCTTAAAGTCTATTTTAACTATAAATAGTTTCTTTATACCTTATAAGAATGCTCTCTATTCCTTAAGTACTATAACTATACTTAATAACTTCTTGTTATAGATATTACAGTTTAGTTCTAGTAGTATTATCTTCTAACTATAGTACGCTACTAGGTACTATATATTTTAATACTTTTATAGTAAATATACTCCCAGTACAAAGTCTAATACATCTATTTTAAAGATTAGTTCTTAGGTAAATAACTCCTTAAGTTTCTTAAACAACTTTTTTTATTATCTCCCTATACCTATAGTTCCTCCTTCTTTATTAATCTTATAAATAGCTTAATATTTATTAACTATTGTATTTTAAACCTCCTATAGTAGTTACAACCCCCTAAAAAGAATCTTAACTATATAATATTCTCTAGTTTTTACCAACTTACTATAGCTTCTATCTTCTTTAGGTCCATACTAATATATCCTAGTTTAATAATAAATTTAATAAAATTGGTCTTCTTAGTAAAAAAACTCGTGTTTCTTAATTACTACTAATATCTATTCTTTTTACAGTCTCTTTAAGACTTATTTAACGTGTTCCCTATATTCTTCCTTAATTATTAAGTAGATAATAATAATAAGATATAGTATAACGAATTTATTAAGGTATTCTTCTAATACGCTATTAATTTGCTTCTAAAACATTACTAGTGCGTTTATAAGCCTAAATTGCGTAACTAATACCTTATATAGCCCTTCCTTTAATTTTGTCAGGAATGAGGCAATTTGCCCTTACGTGCGGCAAATTGCCGTCACGTGAGGCAACTTGCCGTCACGTGCCGTCGTGGCACTAGCGCGGTGAGGAACCTTAAGTTCCTCACCCTCCCCTATCTAATACAACAAGCTTTTCCATCACTATATCTACTCGAGTAGTATTGGTGATTTCCCCTATATTACCAACACTGATTAATGGTTAAATATACAGTTAACTATAGAATAGTAAGGTTTTTAATAGAAGAGACAGTCTTGTGTAGGGGTGCTATATACGCTTATATGGAATGGATCTCGGCGATACTATACTACTTTAGACTTGCGGAAAACTAGTAATAGAAGTGTTACTAAGTACTAGGAGATACTAAGTTGCGTCTATTACGTAGAATAATTGCGTTTATAAAGATTTGGTCGAGTACTCTAGGTTAGAAGTATTACTAAACCTAGGGTCCTAAATCAACGTCCGAAACGCGTTAAACAACATCTTAAATTGCCTACCTTTTAACAGCAAACCTACGAGATTCTACAAAACCGAAAACCCTACCTACCTTCGACGTACGACACCCCGTTAATTCTATACTAATTATGGCGTTAACCTACCTAAAGAAGTACGAGAAGGACATTAACCCGGAGACATGGCATAAAGATATTAACCCTATAAATGCCAAATAATAGGACCTAAACGGATTCTTACTATACTATATGGCATACTATAAAGACAGCGAATACAATAATACTATGCTTTGGTATTATATAAAGGAGGACTTTATTAGATGGATAAAGGAAATATAGGCTCTCGCAATAAAGGTTATCGTGCGAGACTTCCGTAACTTCCTTCAGGAGAACAGAGTATTTGTCCCTATAGATGGGGGCGCTATTAAAGATAATATTTAGGAGCATATTATTAACGCAAAAGAAGAGCATAAATGGACTCCATAAGAAATTAAGCACCAACTACGCACTATAAGGAAGCTTAACTTATAATAGAATCTAAATGATATACTAATAAAGATATGTTCTAATTCCATTACTCTAGAGCAAGTATAAGACCCCCTTGCTTCGCGATTTAATAACCTTTAAACTTTACTAGAGTAAGACTAGGTACCACGCCGTATTCTATTAGGCTCTATATCTCCACTATAGCCTATAAAGTAATCCCTACCTTAATCTCTAATGTAATTTTAACGTGGCCTAATACCGCTTAAAGACACCTTAAAGATGCTTATAGAGCTTACGAAGCTCTATTCGGACCAGGAGAAGAGGTTTAGCGGGGAACTGTATAATATCCTTAATTTAAAGCTGCGTATCTTCTACGACTGTTGCTAGAAGGTTAGACTAGAACCTAACTAATATTATAACGCCTATTCCGTTATACTTAAGGGCCGCGCTAGTACCTTCTATTATAATTATCTGGTAGGAAAAGGATATAATTTTAACTAAATAATATATAAGATAAGATGCCACTTTAAAATAGAAGAGAATAAGTAGCAGTATATGTTGGAGTGGAGAGAGACTACCTTTTTAAGAATTATTGCTATAAACCTAGGTATCTCTCGGCTTAATTATTTTTAAAAGCTCTTTAATTAACTTTAGATGATTTAGCGTGGTTTATCCAAATTATATTAAGAGGATTTTAGCCTACGCGATTAAGTTATTAGCGTATGCTAAGGTGTTAAAGAATGCAACCTTGCTCTCTTTAATCCTATAAACACTTATAAAGGAGTATATGCCCAATTAAGATCCTCTATTAGTATAGCTCTGCGCTCTTAAGAAGTATAGCAATTTAACACCTAATCCTAACCTACTTTAATCAACCTAACCGACTAATACGATTATAACTGGACCGATTAAATATATGGTGGCCACGGTAGGGGATATAGTAGAGGGTACAATTAACGTTAACCACGAGGTAATTATAGAGGTTTATTTTAGAGCGATTGTTAAAAGAAGTGCTATGTTTATAAGAAGCCAAATTGCTAGTTAACTAGGCACCCCCTTAATAGACGAAAGGAGGTATATAATAAGTTCCGCCAGAGCGTATAAAACGTCGGAAATTATAAGGTTACTACGGCCTACTTTTAAAGCTTCCTGGTTTAATATAAAGGTATAGAAGATCTTAAGGGTAAGGTTAACAAGGCCGAACAGCTCCTTATAGATATGGAAATTAAGGACTACTCCTCCGACTAATACTTTACCAAGTATAGTAAGGTAAATGGCATATAAACCATCGCTGTCCTTAATAACTAATCTACGCTCCATTCCGTTATAAAGTTAGATATCTTTAATAAGCTAAAGGAAAGTTCCGCGTTCTCCTTTAACAACAGATACTCGGCGAACGTCTTCTATAGTATTATGCTAGATACTAGAGCCGCAGGAGTATCTACAGTAGGAGAACCTTAAGTTTAAGCCCTTTAGCAGCTTAATAGATCTGTTTAGATCAACTAATTAACGGCAGGCTAATATATAATCCGCTTTGGCAAGGGTACTATAATCTCTCTTGGTATAATTAAGGTCCAAACCCTATTAGGATATATTACTTTCTATATTATTCCCGCAAATACCCGTTTCTATTCTACATCTGAGATATAGATAGATTAGGCGTTAAGCTTAACAACCTTAAGAACGTGCTTATCTAGGGAGATAATTAGGTACCCGTTATACGCAAGTAGGGTCACCCTTAGTTGCTCCTTTAACAGCTAGAAAGGAGCGTTACTTAAAGCTATTTAACCGAGTTAGAGCTACGCCAACTATATTATTATTTTAGTCACCTATCCGTCTACTAACTGCTTAGGGTCCTTTAACGAGCAGGTTATAAGGTTAAGGTTAAGATAATTAAGCATCTTATAAAGTACTGCTATTACTATTAAATAAACCAGAAGTCCCCTAGCCGATTTAAGTTTACCCTTAAAGATAACTACGACTTTAACTTCTGTATTATTATTAATATTATATATCTTAACGGCAAGCCAGTACTTTAAGTTATTAACTTTTTAACCTCCTTCTAAGCCGCACGTTTCCTAAGGGATATATCAGCTAGGAACGCATAGGATACTCTTTAATTATACTAGATTAATGTCTACCTAGGACCCCCTAACTAAGTCATTTATAATATAGGAAGGAACTTCTTATCTATAGGGTTTCGGTAATAAGTAAAGGCAATAGCAATTAAGGTTAAGGAAGTCCCTGTTAAGGCATATAATAGCGTTAAAAAAGTAGAACGATACCATACGCCATTACGCCAAGTATATAAGATTATTTCTTTAGAACTAGAGGACGCTAGTAAAGAGCTTATCTTATAGATAGCTATTAAGGCTGTTAACAATTCCGCTAGTCTAGATGGACTTATACCTATATTACTAGTCTTTAGCGCTTACCCTTAAATAACTAATAATTCTCCACTATCTCTCTCTATTATGTAACGAGCTGAGGCTATTTATAAGGCAATAAAAGAGGTGCGATGTATCTACGCTATACGCTAGGTTAACAACGCACTAGGAATAAGAAATGGCCTAAATACCTTAACTACGCTTAATTTGCCTCTCTAATCTAAAGTACAGGTATAGCGTAAGAAGGGAGGATAGTTAGGGCCATATAAACTTATTATAAGTAATAGTTAAACTTATACTCTTTAAATGCCCTATAGACCCACTTAATTCCGTTTAACCGTTATTAAGCCCTATTATAGGAATAATAGTTACGAGCCTTTATAGGATGCCCTAGAGGATTCCCTAGAGGATGCCCTAGAGGATACCCTAGAGGAGAACCACGATTAATGTGCTCTAGAAGGAGACCATAATTCTAATATAATTACAGCAGATGTACCGCAACTATAACGCGGTAGAGGTTGCCTGAAAGGATTATAAAATTGCCAACACCTTGTTAATTTTAAAGAGCAATTTGTTACCGCTATTAAGAGTAGAGATGAGTTATTAATGGCCTTTATAATAGCTAAAGAGAAGGCTAACTTTAAGCTCGTAAAATAGCTTTAAAAGGAAGGCCGTATTATAACCCTAGGAGCTTCTTTTTAAGCATCTGACAAATAAGAGATCGACGGTCTTATTTTAAGAGGAGTCTTTAAATTTAAGAAGTATAACCCTACTAAGTTTAATGGAGTTTATATCTTTAAGTTAAGAATGGTTAACGAGATTAAGGGCAAAGCTACTAACGCCCTATTTGAGAAATCAAGGCTTATTATCTAAGGTTACAATAATAATAGTAAGGAGGTAATCCTTACGCAATCCCCTATAATTTAACGAGCTAGTTAGCAAGTTATTATTACACTAGCTCCCTCCTTAATAAAGAACAAAATGGCAGTTTATTTACGAGATATTACTTAAGCCTACACCCAATTAGAGACGCACCTTTAGCGCTTAATATTAGTATATCTTCCAGAATAAATTCGCCACTAATATCCCAAAGATATAATTATGGTTGTTCTTAAGCCATTATACAAAATCGCAGAGGTAGGAACCTATTAGTGGGCTACCTATAGCAAGCACTATAAGGAGAAGCTTTTAATAACTACTTCTATATTCNATNCNTGCTTCNTTATTATAACTACNGGAACNCTATTTNGAATNGTTGGTATATAAACCAATAATATAATTATCTTAGGAGACGACCAATTCTTAGCTCTTAAAGAAGACGAGCTAGTAAAGGCAAATCTTATAGCGAAGCTAAAGGAAAGACTTAGTTTAATAACACCATTGCTCTTTAATAGATGCATCCTCTCCCTAAATAAGGATTCTATTGCTTTGCGCTAGAAGGGTTAAGGTAAGAAGATCGACGTTATTAACGTTAATTCTTTAAAGTAAGGATACGTGGAGTAACGCGCTTGCGGAGCTTATATTACTTTTATCTATTAACCTAAGGCTTCCTTTAATCTCTCTATTGCCGCTTAATACCAGGAACTAACTAAGGATGACGTTCTTACCCTAAATAAGCGTCTTTTCTGGCAAATGAACTATCTCAATTAAGGACTACTCTACGTACCTATTAATTTTCCTACCGCTAAGCTCTTCGTGTTTATTAATGGGTCGTTTATAAATAATAAAGATTTTAGCTTTTAGCTAGAATATAAGATTATTATCGCGAATAAATCTACCGAAGAGAATAACTTTACGATCTACGGCAATCTTATTTATTAGAGCTTAACTAAAAGTAAGCGTATTACTTAAAGCGTTCTAGCGTTAGAGATATATAGAATAGTTAGCGGAGTTAATATAGTAATTGCAATCGGAACTACCTTAAAGATAATTATAGATTAACTTAAACTTCCTATTATCCCTATAATCGTATACACCGACTTATATTCCCTCTATAAGTGTTTAGTTAAGCTTAGTACCATAAAGAAGAAGCGCCTTATAATTAATATTATAGCACTATAGCAATCTTATAAGCGTTAAGAACTCTTTAAAATTTAATAGATTAATAGCTAAGATAACCTAGTAGATATAATAATAAAGGCAAACCTAAATAAGGCGCTAGAGACGTTTGTTAATATAAATACTTTATATATACGAGTTAAAGGTTAAGTTAAGAGGGAATAGAAGATGCGGCGAGGGCTGCTAAGGCGCTAGTGGTAAGCAAGCCAATAGCGATTTTCTATGCCGGGCATAGAAAATTGTAATTGGCTAGCAGAAGTCCGGGTCGGCAAAATAAGGCGTATTACCTGCTAAAGTCTGCTATATTCTACCCACTGTTATATTATTATATACGGTCTATTTATATATAGATAGCAACTATAAAAAGAAGAGTTGCCAGTATCGGGAATGAGGCAATTTGCCCTTACGTGCGGCAAATTGCCGTCACGTAAGGCAACTTGCCGTCACGTGCCGTCGTGGCACTAGCGCGGTAAGGAACCTTAAGTTCCTTACCCTCCCCTATCTAATATAACAAGCTTTTCCATCACTGTATCTACTCGAGTAGTATTAGTGATTTCCCCTATATTACCAACAAATTTAAAGGCTGCCTTTTATTTATTGCCTTCCTTAATCTTAATTTAATAATATACCTATCTTAGATCTATTTTATAAAGATTTATATATTATCTATCTAATCTTAAATTTCGCTAATTAAGGATAAAGAATACCTATTCTTTCTAGTAATGCTATTTAACTATCTATAGTTAATATATAGTCTAAGGTTTCTATTTTTCTTTAGTACGAATAATACTAAATATCTCGCTAATAATTACAATGGCCTAATATATCCCTTTTATAGGTTCTCTTAGATAAACTCTTTTAATACTCTTAACTCCTCTTAAGTAAGCTTATAGATTAGAAAGAACCTTAAACTCATTTTTAGTTCCAACTCTATTTTATAGTTCTATACTATATATTTTAATTAGTTTTTCACTCTCTAAACTCTATAGATTTTTACTATACTTATAGCATCTCTTTATATATTTCTCTAACTTAGTACTATACTAGCTTAGTCTATTATTATATTTTGCGTTATTAAGTAATTATAATATTAACCTAACCTATAACCTAATTAATCCTTAAATTACATTTCTATAACTAACGCATCCCTAAAACTGCCTTATCTCGCCCTAATAATAAGATATTAAAAGATATCGTAATTAGCCTTCCTTTAATAGTTATTTAAATAAGATCCATTTTAAAATTAATAATACCTCCTTTATAGGCTATAAAATCTTCTAAAATTAGAACTAATAAAGAAGGGTACTCCTTTTATCTATGGAGTAGTCCTATCTATTTAACCATTACTAGTAAGATATAGTTTCTTATTGCTCCACTATCTATTAGTACTTTAAACTATTAATTTTACTAATTAACTTTTAAATTTAGGTGTTGTTTTTAAATTCCTTTAAGGGTTTTAAGCTCTACTATTAGCTTTGTTTAGTCCTATAGGCCTTACCTTTTCCTAACTATTAGCCACTAGATTTTATTTATACTTAGTCCTCCTTTAGCTAATACTTAATTTATTTATTTTCTTTAATATGCTATAAATATATATTCTCTAGGCATTTCCACTACTATTATCTATCTAGGCATTCTTCTATAAAGAACCTCCTTAATTAAAATATTAAGTTATTTAACTCCTAAACTTCTACTAGATGCTAGCTATAAGGCATATTGCCTAGGTGTATAGTAGGGAGTAGGTAAGCCGAGCATGAGTTATAAAGAGTCGATAAAAGAGAGGACGATATAGTAAAGAGTATAGCAATAGCCTCGTACAGAGAGAGATAAACCAATAAGGAGGACACGAGGGCTGTAAGCCTAAAGGAGCTTATAAGGAGGTGTCAAGGGCTAACTAAAGGCTGGCATCGTCAGCCGCTAAAAGATCCCTTATACCAGCCGTATATATACTTAACATTTCTATATTATTACTTATCTGGCGCCTAATATATCCTTATAGGGTACTTCTTATTTTTTGCTTTTGGCGTACTATATATTTTATATTAGTTATTTATATATACTATCTCTCTTAGGTTAACTCTAAGTTTATCTTTATTCTTAAGTTTAAACCTCTGCCTAGTTAATCTATATATTAGGTTTATATTTACTAGTACTAAGATTTATTTTTTACTTCTCTAGTTCTATAATATTTCTTCTAGATTTCTAGACGTTATAATTAATACTCCTTTAATGTAAGATATATGTCTTTTAGTAATTACTTAATCTTAAATAACTTTTTTATCTAGCTATATATAGAAACCTTCCTACTTATTATTATATCGCTGCCTGTACTACTTTTAATATAACTCTATAAGCGTATACAACCTATTTATAAGGCAGTATCTTATTACTACTACATTACAACCTTTAGTATACCGTCCTTTAAATCTAGTTAAAATTTCTAAATTCTTTTCTTCTTCTAGTTCTTTAAGCTGTTTTACTCTTAGCGTGCCTAGTTTATGCCTATTAGTAATTCTTTTATATAGGTGCTCTATTCTAGGGTTTACCTAGCATTTATAATCTTAAGTAACCCCTTTATTCTTACCACGCTTTAATTTAATTCTTAAATTATATTTAGTCTTCCTCTAGTTTATATCTAGCCATTAAATTCTCTAAATTCTTAAATTTTATAATTTTAGTATTAACTATTTAACTCTAAGGTTAAATACTTTATTTACCTACTATGGGCGTCCTTATTCATTTATTAAAATCTTAGTCTCTTAGGAATCTCTATCCTATACTTATTTATTTATCTTTAAACTAAGCTACTACTCTTTCCTATTAGTTTTCGTCCGTGATAGGTTCTTAAATATCTCTTATTTTATTTTAAGAATTTTAAGCAGCTCTTATCCTTTTTTTTAAAATCTTAAACTTATAGCCTTTCACCTTTATTAAGTGCCAAAGTAGCTTACTATCCTACTTCTCTTACGTCTTATAAAGTAATAGACACTATATCTAATAGGGTTTTAATTCCCATTACTAATCCTTCCTCTATAGTAGATTCTGCCTCTACCTCTATTATTACGTTCTTAAGGTCTATATACTTTTAGTAAGCTGTCTTTATTACCTTATTATTACTACTAATAGTCCAATTATCTTAGCCTTTAAATTCTATTACCTTTTATTAAAACTAGTACGTAAGAACTCTTTTCGCTAAATACTAACTAAATATAATATCTTAGTCCTAATCTAGTTTATAGAGTTAATCCTATTCTTTATCTAACTCTACTATACCCTAGAGTCCTTTCAACTTAGGCTGTTATAGCTAATAGCTTATATTATACTTAGCGTCTTTATAAACTTAGTATATATTATTATAATAAAACGCGAAACTCTTAATTAAATATTCCTTTATTCCTTATAGTATATTATCGTCCCTCTATATATATATCGTCTACTAGTCTAGTTCCCTTTACTATTGTCGGAATATATGGACAGAGGTTACGTGGTTACAATGTCTCTGATTAGTCACCCTTATGGTGACTTATCAGCCCCCTACTTAGGCACTGCGATCCTTACGATCCTTTGCTTTCAACATTAAATCAACAGAACAATTATTATACTATCTACGAACCGTAGCTACGTGATATCCCCCTTGTGTAACCAACACTGATTAGTGGTTAACTTCACTGTTATACCATAGAACAGCAAGGTTTCTACTAAGAAGAGACGAGCCACTGTACCAGTGCTACTCGTGCTAGAGGAAGCTGTCTTTTAAGGTTAGAACTGGTCCTAAACCTTAAATAGAACTCTTCTATAAATCTAAGGATCTAAAGGCCAGAACTGGTCCTGAGCCTTTCTAAGATTACGGATTCTTGCGTCCATTACGTAGAATAACACGCTTTATAAGTCTTCGCGATTTAAGGCCAGAACTGGTTTTAAGCCCTATAATCGCAAATACACGTCTAAACGCGTACTAAACGACAAACGCGTACCAAACGATAAATATATATCACGAACGCGTACTAAACGATAACCCCTATACCAATAACACTTCCCTTCCTCTGAAAACATGGCTATTCCAAACGACTGGAGAGACTCCCTACTACTAGGGGTAGCTACATACGCGAAACTTATTGACGAAAATTGGGACGAATTTACTATTAATATAATAACTTGTACCGCAAAATAAGTTAACAGCTTTCTCCTACACCGTATTCTATTTTACTAAAGTAGATACTACGCCGATTTATAGCTGTGGGAATATTTTAGGGAGGATTTTATAGGATGGACTGCCGATACCTGGGCACTTGGCAATATTTATATTATTTGGGATTTTTGAGACTTCCTACAGGAGAATGGAGTGTTTGTACCTATAAATAGGGGTACTATTAGAGATAATATTTAGCAAGTCCTTGACGCAGAAGAAGAGCACAAATGGACTCTATAAGAGATTGAGTACCAAAAGAAGTTTAACTCTTGAGGGAATCCTAATAACGGACAGCTACAAGCAACACTATAGACAACCTTAGGCTATTAAACACCTTAAGTTCCTCAGGCTGCCGTATCTTAAACCGTGCCTCAAGCTCCGTCCGTACAAGATCCGTCCGCACAAGCTCCGTCCGCACAAGCTCCGTCCGTACAAGCTCCGTCCGTACAAGCTCCGCAACAAGCTCCGCATCAAGCTCCGCAACAAGCTCCGAAGCAACCTCCACAGCAAGAACCTCCGCAGCAACCTCTGCAGCAACCTCCGCAGCAATCTCCGCAAGAACCTCCGCAGCAACCACAGCAGCCGCAGCAATCTCCGCAGCAACCTCCGCAACAACCTCCGCAGGAACCTCCGCAGCGACCGCAGCAGCTATACATACATACACCACCTGAACCGGCCGTGACTAGTACGGAGCAAGGACCTAGGCAAGGACCTGGATACAGCAAAGAGGTGGCCATAATTGCAGAAATCTACATAGACAATAAGTTGTTTATAGCTTGCCAGGGAGTTCCCTTATAGTCCTTAATTGTTGTATGGGAGAAGGAACACCCCAGTTAAGAAGTGTATACTACCTTCTTTACGGATCGCCGCTACCATAATTAAGATTAAGGCCGAAACTACGACTAAAACTACTACCGAAACTTTAGCCGTAATCGAGCACCTTGCGGACGATATAGTAAAGGGGTAGGTTGAATAAACGAACTTGTCATGGAACCACCTGACGCTCGCACCGTACTGCTACCTAAATGACAACTATTGCGCCGATATGCCTGCGATCTACCGACCGAATGATTGTGCCTATACGCCTACGATTAACCGACCGACTGATAGACAAGCTCTATGCTTGACTACTATTACCACCGCTGCTGGTACTGTACTACTACCCGAACAGACTATTGCTGCTTTTACCGCCAGCTAAACCGATACCTTGCTGCCTTGCTGCCTTGCTGCCTCGCTGCCTTGCTACCTTCCTATAGCGCCATAAGTATAAAGAAAGAACTGCCAGTGTCGGAATATATGGACAGAGGTTACGTGGTTATAATGTCTCTGATTAGTCACCCTTATGGTGACTCATCAGCCCCCTACTTAGGCACTGCGATCCTTACGATCCTTTGCTTTTAACATTAAATCAACAGAACAATTATCATACTATCTACGAACCGTAGCTACGTGATATCCCCCTTGTGTAACCAACAACTATATAGTTACTTTAACTACCTCTATAATCTCTAATAAAGTAACTTTTTTTTATATTTTTTTATAGTTTATAAAAGCCCTATTTTTAAACTATTAGTCTTATTATAGAGTCCGCCTAAACGTCTTCTACTATTAAAATCCCCAGTTTAGCTTCTACTCCTTAGACCTTTAATAAATTAATTCTTATCCTCTAGGTTTCTATAGTTTTTTATTTTATTATCTTAACTCTTTAATAGTACTTAGGTCTATTAGCTTTACGCTATACTATAGTTTAGATACCTATTACTATATCTTTCTTATATATATTAGCTCCTACTATATCCTACTAGATTTATCACTCTAGTATAGCCGGTTATCTACTTTAATAGCCTATTTAATTAACCCTCTTATATCGCTTATATCGCCTATTAGTATTATAGTAGCCTTGACTCTAACCTTTAGTCCTTTTCTATACTATGCTATTAACGTCCCTTAGTTTTATTTAGTCTACGCTACTAGCGTCTAGAACTGTATTATATAGTTTATTACTAATCCTGTTTGCGTAAGTTAATATAGCTTCCCTTTAGCTATTACTATTAATTATAGATCTCTAAATATTTATATAAGTTTATTAATAAATCCTTCCTAGTTTAGGAATATATACTATGCTTTCAAACTACTTTAATACCTAACCCGTTAAGAATAGCCCTATATACGCCACTTAATTACTTATATTTATAAGCTTACTTCCTTTATACCAAATCTTAAATCATATTTATATAAGGAATCCTTTAAGCTTATACTTTTCTCCTATAAACCTCTTCATTAATAGCATCTTAATTATTTCCTTTTTTTATTTCTTATAGTTATTAAAGCCGTACTTAATTATTAGCATCGTTCTACTCTATAATACTTTTAAGTTAATTTATTATAACTACTTATAAGTTGTTATCTCTTATACTAGTATCTTCTCCCAAATTCTAAAGTAGTTACTGCCGTTAATAGTATTATAACTAGTGCTTTAGGTGGCATATTATTCGGCCTTTATTACTACTATAACCGTAGTAGTGAATATATAATAAAGCCTTATACGAAATACTAAGTAGTCTTATTAATAGGCTAGGTATATAAGTAAATAGGAAAGTTGATAATGTAAATATAACTAGTAAAGTAGGTTACCTAATAGATTAACTCTAATTATATTCTAAGATTTACTATAGAGAAGAGAACTATCTAGGTAGGAGCTATAGTCCTTTAAATATATAATACTGCGCCTAAAAAAGTACTAGGTACGCCAGTATATTAGTATGTTAGTATACCCTAAGTTCCTATATTTCTACGTTTCTATATTTTAAACTTATAATATAACTAGCTATATAACTTAGTTACCTTTTATCCTATAGCTTAATTAGTTCTAGTGCCCCCTGTACTATCTTAACTAACCTATTTATATCTTTTCTTAGTAGCCGTACTACTGCCGATATAAGGTCCATAATATTAGGTTAACTCTTAGCTTATTTTTATTCTTAAGTTTAAACCTTTACTTAACTAATCTGGCTATTAGCCTATTATTAGTAAGTACTAAGATTTATTGCTCTCTTTTTTAGTCCTTTAATCGTCCTTCTAAATCTTTTAATATTATAATTAATGCTCCTCTAATATAACTTATATATTATTCTAATATTATTTAGTTTATAATAACTTATTAATTTAGCTATATATAGAAATCTTCCTACTTATTATTATACTACTATCTATACTACTTTTAATGTAGCTCTATAAGTATATATAATCTATTTATAAGGAAGTATCTTTTTATTACTATATTATTATAACCTTTTATATATTGTTTTTTAAACCTAGTAAAGATTTTAAAATCCTCTTCTTATTTGATTTCTTGTAACCACTTTGCCCTTAATATACCTATTTTAAACCTATAAATAATTCTTCTAATAGGTACTCTATACCTTAATTAACCTAAAATTCTTAGCTTATAGTTCTAGTTCTGTTCTTACTATACGTAAATTCTTTCTCTAAACTCCTTCTAGCTTTCTTTTAGTCTATGCCTAACTAATACGTCTTTAAAGTCTTCTTACTTCTTAATTATAGTATTAACCTTTTAACTTTTAAGTTAAACCTCTTATTTACCTATTACTTTCTAATACTCTATATATGGAGCTTTATCCCTATCCTACTAGTCTAGCTTAGATTCTTAGGTCTCTAGAAATCTATATTCCATACTTATTCATTTACCTTTAAACTAAGCGGTTACTCTTTTCTATTAGTTTTTGTCCATTATAGGTCTTTAAGCTTCTCTTATCTCTTCTTAAGAATCTTAAGTCTTTAGTCTTTTGCCTTTATTAAGTGCTAAAATAGCTTGCTATTCTACTTCTCTTACGTCTTAGAAAGTAGTAGATATTATATTTAATAGTCTTAATCCCTATTACTAAGCCCTATTTTATAACGTGTTTTACTAGTTAGTAGGACACCCTAGTCAGTGGGACACCCTAAAAACCACCAAAAACCAGAAAATTAGTGCCTTAATCTCTTAACAATAGCTTAATAATAAATTCTAAAATTTTATAGTTGGCTTTTTATACCTACTTTAAGACTCTTATTTAACTTTAAAGGTAATTTATTAAGTACTTTTAGAGATATAGGAATTTAGCTTAAAATTGGGGGCTAAAACTTAATATCTTAATAACGGCTATTAACGGCTAGGTTTATTACCCTAAAACTTAAAAAAAAAAAAAAAAGCTTCACCACACATGCAAACTTACCGAAAGGTGGCGCCGCACTTCAAAACTTACGCATACCCATCTTACCATTAAAAACAATCGATTTCCTAACTTTCAAGACCTAATTCTCACTGCCTAGCGAGCTAGAGGTGGATTTATTTGTCATTTTACCCCCCTTCCCCTAGCAGAAAATTCTTCTTAGGGGTGGTCCTAGCTTATAAGCGAGGCACGGACAGGAACACCAAAACTATAACTACTACTANGAATACTAATAGGGGCTAGTCTTTCTACTACCTTTTAGCCTAATCTCCCCAGAAATCTTCTAGTAGGATTAGTAAGGAGAAAGGGTATAAAGATAGTAAAAACTAGAAGCCCCCCTATAAGATATAAAATGCCAAGGCCTAATAGGTCTAAAAAAAAACCTCCTATAGAAATAAGTGATGAAGATTCTANATCTACTTTTTCTCCCCCTTNTCCTTCTCCTGGCCCGTTTAGGACAGGAGAAAAAAGAGGACATCCTTAGTCTTCTCCTGAAAAAGAAAACCAAAAACCTGCAAAAAAGATAATAAAACTAACGACTACTACAGATAGTATGCACAATATACCTCTCTCTTCCCTTTCTCCGGAGAAACATCTATGCAAGGCTTTAAGAAGCCTAATCTAGGCCTATAGAGGGCTAGAAGGAGAAGAGTAAGAAGAACAAGTTGGATAGCTAGTAGACTATACACAAAATATCCTAATAGGAAAAAACCCCTTTNCAAAAGAAGAAGAAGAAGAAGAGGCAAAAGAGGTCCTAGAAGGACTAGTAGAAGAAGTAAGAGCTCTCTGTAAGGAGGTAGCTTCTACCAAAAATACTTACGCAGAGAGACTGAAGAAGGACCTCCCTTCTTCCTCGTCCTCCCTACCCTCCTTATTATTACCACCACTACCTTCTACCCCTTCTCCTTCTAGTAGGGGTTCTACTTCTACTAGAAGTAAGAAAAAGCAGCTATAAGAAAGGAAGCTAGTCCTAATTATAAACGAAAAGGACCAACCTCTAGATACCTTCTCTATACGAAATAAAGTCAATTAACTATTTGCATTAAAACTGCAAGTAAAAAAGCCAGTTCTAGCATCTATAGCTAGAACTAAAGGAAAATAAAATATTCTCCTTACGACTATAGAAGAGTATAATACAGATTTCCTAGTCAAATATAAGGAGATCTGGTAAAACTGCTTTACCTTTTAAAGAGAACAAAAACTAGAACCATGGGTTTAAATTATAGCCTATGGGGTTCCTACCCTACCGTTCTTAGGAGAAGGAGGCTCTAAGCTTCTAAAAGAGGAAATTGAGACTTTTAATCCTATAAGGATATAAGGACTACCTAGATGGATCTTATCTAGCGTAAAAAGACACGATCCATAGACCAGATTTGGCTCTATAGTTTTTACTATAGAGAACGAAGAAAAAAGACAAGAAATCCTTAAGTAAAAAGAGATATCAATTGCAGGTACAGCTACTAAGGTAGTAAAATACCTCGAAGTCTCTCCTACTACGCAGTGTAATAGCTACTAAAAATTTGGCCATATAGGAGACAGATGCTCTACTAGGGCCTGTAGATATTGTGCGGCTGCACATCTATCTAAAGACCACTGCTGTCCTACTTGCTTAATAAGCGGCAGGCCTTGCAAGCATACCACCCCTCTTTGCATTAATTGTAAAGAAAAACACTTTGCTAATAGTAGAGACTGCGAGAATCTTAGAGCAGCTAAACTAGTACATAGTACTAGCGTAGAAGACTCTATGGAAGAATAAAATTAATAGGAGTCTAGAAGGAGGTAGCTCCTACTAGGCTCTTAGGTTAAAAGACAGTAGAGAGCAAAAGGACAGAAATAAATTGCAAAAGGACAGGGATAGGGGTTAGGATTTCTTATAGTTTTTCTTACCATTTTCTCATTCCCTAGTAGTTGTAGTATCTTAGTATTTTTACTAGGAAACTATAAACTCCTAATTTAGGGGTTTATAAACTACTAGGACATAGCTACTAGTATATATTAAGCTGCCTAAGAAAAGGATTTATATATATAGAACTATAGCGCCATAGCCAAAAGGCTGCATGCGCAGTATTGTACGTAGTATAATACAACGGATAAAAAAATAAAAATAAAAATAAAAACCCTAAAACTTTAATAAGAGTCTTAAAGTAGGTATAAAAGGCCAATTATAAAATTTTAGAATTTATTATTAAGCTATTGTTAAGATATTAAGGTACAGATTTTCTAATTTTTGGTGGTTTTTAAGGTGTCCTGTTACGGACGCTTTAAGTATAATGTTATAACTACTTGGAGAAGAGACGGAAGAAGCTAGTTGGTTAATTTAGGCACGGTTTAGGATGGAGCCGATAGAACTATATAACGAGGAATAGTAACCGAGGTCACATAATGTGCTATATATTAAACGAGAGGAACGGGAGGAGCTTACGTACCTTATGTATAAGACGTACATTACGTATAAGAAGGATTTCATAGGAGTACGGTTGTGTATTTAAGGACCCTTAATCCCTACCTAGATAGTTTCTTCCTTGTAGTAATTCTTAGAATATAATTAGAGTTAATCTATTAGGCAACTACTCCACCAGTTATTATTCGTTGTTAACTTTTATACTTGCATTTCCTACACACCTAGCCTAATAATGAGCCTACCGTAGTTCCTGCTATAAGGTTCCGTTATATAATCACTACCTAGTTATAGTATTAATATAAGAAGTTAAATAACATGCCACTAAAAACAGCCACCATAACACCATTAACGGTAGCAACTATATTAAGGTTAGGTAATGACACTAGTATAGCAGATACTGACTTATAGCAACCTATAACGGTTGGACAGCTATAAAAGATAGTTGACTAGTTAATAGAAAATAATGTAATGTTAGAAAATAGGATTAATGGGATAGGCGTAGTAAAGGTTAAGTTACTATTAATTAAAAGGTACTTAGGAGAGAGATTAAAGCTTAAAGAATTCCTTATGTAAATGTACTTTAAGGTAGTACAGGAAGGAGTAAAGCTAGCAACACCTATAGATTAAATAGCCTATGCAGGACTATTCTTAATAGGAAGGGCACTTAAATAGTTTAAGCCTTACCTTATAGAGATACAAGTGAACGGTATAATAACTACGAACTAAGAGATACGGTTTATATTCTTAAGCTAGAATGGATTTGTAGAGTAACTTATATAAATATTTGGAGACCTAGAGGTAACAACCATGGCAAAAAGGAAACTCTAAGACATTATATAACGAACTTTAGCAATTAAGTATATAACGCAGTTCCAGACGTTAGTAATATAAGTTAAGTAGAATAATAGGGCGCTTATAGCATAGTATAAATAAGGACTTAAGGCTAAAGTCTAGGACGTAATTATCCTAATAGAAGATGCGGATACCCTAAGGGAACTAATAGATTAGGTAATTAAGATTAACAATTGGATTTACTAAAGGGAACAGGCTAAGAGAGGCTAGGATAGAGTTCTATAGTTATATAAGGCGCAGAGTACGCAACGATAAAAGCTAAGTTAGAAACTATAGTATGGCGTAGAGCTAATAGACCTAAGTAGTACTAAAGAAGCCTATAAGAGATAGAGTAAGAAACCGTAGAAACCCAAAGGATAAGGATTAAGTAATTAAAGGTCTAAGGAGCAGAGGCCAAATTAGGGATCTTAGTAGTAGAAGATATTTAGGCGGACTCTATAGCAAGAAAAATAGTTTAAAGAAAGAGCTTGTATAAATTACGGAAAATAGGGTTATTATATTAGAGACTATAGAAGTAGGCAGAGTCACTATATAGTAAAAGGTATAAGACTAGTAGACGATATATACGTATAGAGGGACAATAATATGCTACAAGGAACAAAAGAATATTTAATTAGAAGTTTTGCGTTTTATTACAATAACGCATGCCGAATTTATAAGGACGCTAAGTATAGCGCAAGCTATTAGCTATAAAAGCTAGCACCTATAGGATATAAAGGAACTAACGAACTAGCTCGCAAATCGGATATTAAGGACAATAATTTTAACGTAGGTGAAGTATTTTATAACAATAAGGCAATGAGAGCGGCTTACTAGGAGCACGTAGACCTTAGAGATATTATACTAGAAGTAGAGGATAATTCTACTATAGAATAGGGAACATTAGTAGGGATTGAGACCCCGCTAGATATGATGTCTATCGCTTCGCGAGATGTAAGAGAAGTAGGATAGTAAACTACTTCGGCACTCGATAAAGGCAAAAGGCCAAAGGCTTAAGATTCTTAAGACGAGATAAGAGATAACCAAGATTCTTAAGACGAGATAAGATAAGCTTAAGGACCTATAACGGACGATAACCAATGGAGCAGAGCAATAGCTCAGTTTAGTGATATACGAATGAGCTTAGGATGAAGTTTCCTTAAGGCATAAGATTCTTAAGACGAGATAAGTGAGATTTAAAACTTTTAAGATAAGATAAGAATACTAAGTAAGCCTAGTTAGACTAAGGCTGGAGTAAAGCTTAAGACAGAAGTAAGCTTAGGATTAAAGAATTTAAGGGGTTAAGAATTTGGGGTATGAATTAAGGCACCTATAAGTAAGAGGCAAGGAGCTTTTTTATAGATTAGAGAATCTGCAGCGCAAACAGTAACTAGACTAGGAGACAGATATATAGACCTAGAAGACTTACTAGTAGAATATATTGTTCGGACTAAAGATCGAAAAGTTAATACTAAGATTAAGAAGTATGAAAACTTTAAGGATTTAAGCGCAAGACGCAAACTAAAAGAAACCATAGAAGAGTTTAGGCAAAGAATTATTGTATAGCAGGAACAGAAACTAGATAAGAGATCTAGTATATTGGGATATATAAAGGACAGAGCACTAGTATAAAGAATTACTAATAGGCCTAGGGCAGGTATACTAAGAGCTAAGTAGCTTATTAAACTAGAAGATAAAGAGGATCTAGGAATCCTAACTAGGTTTAAAGAATAATATATAAAGGGCTATTACAATGCAGTAATAAGAAGATACTTCCTTACGGATAAGCCGTATATACTCTAGCAGCTATACTAAAAGTGGTATAGGCAAAGGCATAATAATAAGTGGGAAGATTTCTATATATAGTTGGATAAACGAGTTATCTAGGACCACCTAATTATAGAGAAGGCTATAACGCATATTAAAGGAGCCTTAATAATAATATTAAAGGATTTAAAGGAATAATTAGAGGACTGGAAAAGCAAGAAACGTATCTTAGTATCTGCGAATAAAGTCGCAACGTTTAAATTAGCATAATAAAGGTTTAAACTTAAAAATAAAGATAAGTTAAGAGTTGACCTAAAGCACCTAGCATACTACACGTTATTATAGATTGCGTATATAGACGATATATGCGAGATGCATAAGAATCTGAAGGAAAAGAATCGGAAATACCTTATAAGGATATACTGGATAACAGACGAGCGATAGTATAGGAATGCCAAATATATACATAGATGGCATCCAGCAGAAGTTTAAAAAGAAGGAAGTTTAGTACTTTAACTAGGAAGATTCCTTATAGAAGAATGCTTAGATGGATAATAGTGGTAGGAATGCCTAGAGAATACGTGTCTATAGTATATTAAAGACAAGAAATGAACTAGGTATTAGCTAAAGAGTAAGCTAAGTATATAAGGATTAAGCAGCTAATAGTTAGGAAAAGTAGAGGCCTATAGGACCAGAGGGAGCTAGTAGTAGAGCCTTAGACCCTTAAAGGAATTTAAGGACAATACCTAAATTTAAGAGTTAATTGGTAAGATTAGCAGTTCGAAGCGCTAATAGATAGTAGAGTAATAAAAAACCACATTTCGCTAGTAATAGTTAAGAGAATAGGACTACCTTATAGATAGAAGGAGCAACCTTACCTATTAGTTATAATTTTAGGAGATCTAATAGCCTACGGAGGAGGGATTATTAATCTTAAAACAGGACCTATTTAGATAACTATTAAAGGAAGACGAATTAAGATATCTTTTAATATCCTACTATTAGGATGGGATAAGGCAGTATTAGGAATGCCTTAGTTATAGGCATATAATTTAAAGATTAATTAGATTACAGGTTAAGTCGATATTAGAGATACTTAACGCCGTAAGATATAATAATAAGCTAAGTTAGTATAGTACTAAGTCGGAGCGATATATAAAGAAACTAAGCGAGGCTTAAGTTACGTACTAAAAAGATACTATAAGTATAGTAAGAAACTATAGTTACCAGAAAGTAAAAAGCTGTTAGAGTATACAGTATAGGACTATAAGATAGAATTAGAACTAGGAATAAGTCTAAGGTTCTTTCTAATCTATAAGCTTACTAAAGAGGAAGGTAGAGCATTAAAAGAGTTTGTCTAAGAAAACTTATAAAAGGGATATATTAGACCATTACAGTTATTAGTAGGATATCCAGTACTATTCGTACTAAAGAAGAATAGTAAACTAAGGCTGTATATTAACTATAGACAGTTAAACAGCATTACTAGAAAGGATAGGTATCCTTTACCCTTAATTAGCAAAATCTAAAACAGGATAGGTAACGCGTAAATCTTTATAAAGATAGATCTAAGATAGGCGTACCATTAAATTAGAATCAAGGAAGGCGACGAATAGAAGGTAGCTTTTAGGTTAAAGGAAGGACTATATAAACCATTAGTTATACAATTCGGGCTTATAAACGCACTAGCAACGTTTTAGAAGCGTATTAATAATATATTAGGAAAATACTTAGATGAATTTGTTATAGTATACCTTAATAATATTATTATCTACTTAATAACTGAGGAAGAACACGGGGAACACGTTAAATGGGTCTTAAAGAGACTATAAGAAGAACAGATGCCAGTAGTAATTAAGAAATACAAGTTCTTCACTAGGAAGACTAATTTTGTTAGATTTATTATTAAACTAGGCTAACTTAGTATAGATCTAAAGAAGATCGAGGCTATAGTGAATTAGTAAGAACTAGAGAACGTTACGCAATTAAGATTGTTTTTAGGGTTTTGCAATTACTGCAGAAGGTTTATAGCGCAGTAGTTAAAAGATATTAAGCTATTTACGCGATTAATAAAGAAAGAAGAACTATAGGTATAGGGAGAAGAATAAAGAGAACTCTTTAAGAAAGTTAAGGAGTTATTTACCTAGGAGCCAGTTCTTAAGATCTATTAACTAGAACTAGAGACGGTTATAAAGACGGATGCATTAGACTATATACTAGGGGCATACTTTATATAGAAATATTAGGATGGATAGCACCTAGTAGTATACTACAGTCGGAAGATAACACTATTAGAGTTAAACTATAACATCTATAATAAGGAATTATTAGGTATAGTTACAGCACTAAAAAAATAGAGAGCATTCTTATAAGGCATAGAAAAACTATTTATAGTTAAGATAGATTATAAGAACTTAATGGGATTCCTAACGATAAAGGAACTTAACTAAAGGTAGGTTAGATGGGTAGAGATACTTACAGAATACCATTTTAAGATTTAGTATACTAAGGGTACAGATAATACAAGAGTAGATACTCTAAGCTATAAAGCTGAACTATAGAATAATAAAAAGCTATTAGGGGCTTTACTATAAAAAGATATAGACGGATTAATTAGGTACAATTATCTAAAAATTATAGTAACTTAGAAAAATAATAAGTTAGAAAGAGTCTACGAGATACTAAAAAGCTTTTAGGTATAAAGGATTCTAGAAGTATAGCTAGAAGATCTACAGACGGATATATACGAAAATTAAGAAGTAAAGTATATCCTAAGAAGTATAGTAGAGTAGTTTATAGAAGACTTCTATAAGGGACTAACTTAAGGACACAATGGAGCTATAGGCTTAGTGTTAAGACTCTAGAAGGAGTATATTATTGACGGAATCTAAAGGATAGCTAGAAAGGTCACTAAAGAATGTCTAGATTGTTAAAGGAATAAACTAATAAGGTATAAGCTATATAGAGGGCTACAACCTATTAAAATACCAGAGAGACTATAGGAGGTTATATTATGGGACTTTATTATTAAGTTACTAAAGTTAAGAGATCCTATTACCAGATAAGATTATAACGTAATTTTAGTAATAGTAGACAAGCTTATAAAGTGGGGATACTTTATAGCNTNTNNAGAAGAAATNTTAGCNGAAGATNTNNCTAGAATCTATATTAAAGAAGTATTTATAAGATATAGAGCACTAAGTAAAATTATATCGGATAGAGATCTAAGATTCGTAGCAGTATTCTGGGAGGTATTTTTAGTAGAGTAAGGAGTTTAAGTAGCAACTTCTACTGTATATTATCTATAGATAGACGGTTAAACGGAAAGATTAAATTAGACGCTAGAATAGTATCTAAGATATTATATTAATTACGCACAGAATAATTGGGTATCGCTATTACTAGTTATATAGTTTGCATATAATATAACACCTTAAGAAGGAATAGGCACATTACTATTTAAGGCAAATTATAGATATAAGCTAAGAATATTATTATTACTATAATAAGCGAAGAAAACGAGTAGCATAGCTAAAGAAAGAATAAAGATGTTAATAAATCTTTATATAAACCTTATGGAATTAATAAAGAAGGTATAAGAAAGAATAAAAAAGTACTATAACGCTAAGAGATCTAAGGGACTAGATCTTAAGAAGGGAGATAAAGTATAGCTACTATATAAAAATTTTAAGAGTTAACAACTAAGCAAGAAGTTAGACTACGTTAAACTAGGACCTTTCAAAATTACGTAAAGAATTTTACTAGTTATGTTTAAGTTAAACCTACTAGCTAAAATAAAGATCTACCCTATATAATACATCGCAATGCTAGAAGCAGTATATAGGAATACTAAGCCACCGGTCTACAAAGCAGACACGTATAAAGGATAAGAGGAAGATAAGTGGCAAGTTTTAAAGATCGTTAGTTATAAGGATGTTAACAATAAAATATAGTATAAGGTTAAGTGGATAGGCTACACTAAGACTACTTAGGAGCTACTAGAAAATTTAAAGAATGTTATAGGAAAGGTATAGGAGTATCGGAAGAAATTAGGTTAGGTAGCATTAAAAAAGAAGGATTGCTAAAAAATAAGTCACCTAAGGGGGACCTAGGAAGAGCAGTTGCCGAACTACTTAGATCTATTTCCTTTTCTATTAGAAGAGAATCTATTCTTTTATTGCTAAGTTCCTATAAACCTTATTCTATAAGCTTTTACTTCTTAGAATAGACCTTCTTATAAACCTTTTTAAGATAAAGCAGACGAGTAGACGCCGCGATTTAAGCATTTAGGGCCTTCTATTTAGCATTATAAGAACGTTCTAACTCTATAAGGGCTTAAGATAGTTTACTATTTAGCCGCGCAGCAGCAGATTAAATATAAAACCCTAAAACAAATTAATTAGGGAACTAGATAACTATTAAGAGTAATAGGTTACGTATATTTAGCATTAGAGGTAAAGCGAACGTCGCAGGATAAATAAATATTCGCTTTAGTACACTTTAAGTAAGAGGACGGTTATTATAAAGATAGGTTTACTAACGCAATATAAACCAACCCCTTTTTTAAACAGCAAGAACACAGAAACGGTATAATCTCACTAAGAGATAATATTATAGTAATAGTGCGAGCATAACGTTGGGCGTATAAAGAAGAAATTGCTTTAGGTATAATAAGCAATAATATTAACCAAATTAATTAGATGGATATTATACCTCTAGTAAACGACTTAGAGATATTTTAAATCTTTAAGAACGAAGATAAAGAGGAGGGAGATGGTGTTATGGACGCTTTAAGTATAATATTACAACTACTTGGAAAAGAGACGAAAGAAGCTAGTTGGTTAATTTAGGTACGGTTTAAGATGGAGCCGATAGAACTATATAACAAGGAATGGTAACTAAGGTTATATAATATGCTATATATTAAATAAGAGGAACGGGAGGAACTTATATACCTTATGTATAAGACATATATTACGTATAAGAAGGATTTTATAGGAGTACGGTTGTGTATTTAAGGACCCTTAATCCCTACCTAGATAGTTCCTTCCTTGTAGTAATTCTCAGAATATAATTAGAGTTAATCTATTAGGCAACTACTCCACCAGTTGTTATTCGTTGTTAACTTTTATACTTACATTTCCTATACACCTAGCCTAATAATAAGCCTACCGTAGTTCCTGCTATAAGGTTCCGTTACATGTCCTACTAACTAGGGTGTCCCACTGACTAGTAAAACACGTTAGTGGTTTTAGTCTCTACCTTTATTATATATTTAAAGCTTATATAATCCTAGCTATCCATACTTACTACTTTATTGCTACTAATAGTCCAATTATCTTAATCCTTAGATACTATTACCTTTTAGTAAAATTAGCGCGCAAAAACTTTCTTTGCTAACTTTTAGCTAAATATACCTTTTATATCCTAATCCAATTTATAAAATTAATTTTATTCTTTATTTAACTTTACTATGCCCTAGAGTTCTCTAAACTTAGGCTTTTATAGCTAATAGCTTACGCTATATTTAGTGTCCTTATAAACTTAGTATATGTTATTATAATAAAACGCGAAACTCTTAATTAAATATTCTTTAGTTCCTTGTAGTATATTATTGTCCCTATATATATATATTGTCTACTAGTCTAGTTCCCTTTACTATATAGTTACTCTAACTGCCTTTATAATCTTTAGCGAAATAACCTTATTTCTTATAGTTTATATAAGCTCCTTCTTTATCCCTTGCATTGATTGTATGCTTAGATATGTGGCCCGTGCACGCGATTAAAGAACATTAATAGTCTTGCGGTTGATACCCGATACCCCCGATACGTATCGCCGATACCTCCGTATCCCAATACGGCCTAGTATCTAATACGTATCGCCAATACTTATACGAAGTCTTGGCATTTACACAAATATCCAAAATTTTACTCGTACAAAGCTGTAATAGCTAATTAGAATTCTATTCTTTTATCTAATGACTCCGAAACTCTTAATTCTCTTAATAGAAATACCGATACTGTTCTCTTTAGTGGTGATACTGATACTGCATTAGCCTTAGTATCTCGTACAATACCTAAACTTACTTCCTTAATCTATAAACATGCTCGTCTTACAGATAACAATAAACGTCGTACGAAGAAGGGTTACTATTTCTGTAAATACTGCGAGCCTTTAGATCCTAAAGGGTATTATCCTTTAACGCGTGGCCTTAAACTACACCTTAAAAGGGAGCACGATATTGACTGGACAATAGCTGAGAATAAGTCTTATATGACATTACAAGATCATGCAAAGGATTTAGTGCAACAATTATATAAAAGCCTTTTAGAAAAGGGGGGAATTAAGGGGCTTAAGGGTAAAGTTCTTCGTCGTATGGTGGAGAAAGACTTAATTAAACAAACGCTGGTTGATCTAATTGTTGTACAACAGCTCCCTTTTTTATGCGTTAAATGGCCAGAATTTTATGCTTTTATTAAAGTACTTAATTGAGAAGCTAATTAACCTACTATTATCTTAATATATTACTTAACAATTATAGAATAGATTTAACGTTATTATATTGATAATTAGGATATCGTATAATAAGTACTTTAATCTGCAAAGACACCTATTTATCTTGTAGTTGATATCTGGACGTGTCCTAATTATACTCTTCTTCTTGGTATCTGTGCTAGCTTTCTTAATAATAATAATTCTTCTTTGATTAACGTCTGATACGGATACTATCTAGCCCTACGCAGACTACTCCGTATATAAGGGAAAAGTAATATTGATAGGAAAAAACCCTTGCTGCTAGGGGGGAGGAAAAACCCTATAAGCCACCTCAGTAGGATAAAAAACCCCGATTTGCCATGTCCGTCCGTAGTAGCGGCCCTACGGGCCTATAGCTACGTCCTGCCTCCTTAGATGTTTCGAACTTCTTAGGAACCACTGCTTCCTTCTCTAGCTTATTAAAGCTGGGGTTCACTACGTCCCAGCTAGGCCCTGCTAATCGATTGCTGTGTCTTATTGTCTTATTATATCCCATATCTTAACCATCCCCTATATGCTATCTCTTATAGACCATTACCGTATACGCCATGCCTCCCCCCCCCCTAGAGCCATCGAAGGCGTAAGGGGGATTCATCTATTCTAACTACCGTAATACAGATAAGCAAGCGGAATATTGTATATTTGGGTATCTTTTATGCCTAGGCCCCAGCTAGGCCCTTTCTAAGGGTTACCACTCCGTCGAAAGGAGATAGGGAAAACCGTGGGTTGTAATCCAGGCTGCTAAGTAGTATTTGGTAGTAAAACGGCGAGTAACCGCATGCTCCGCGGGCGATCGCCCTAGGGGTTAGGAGGGGCCGTATATTTGCTCGTTCGTTCGCTCGTTGCCTGTTTGTTAATGTAAGGTCATTAATGCTTTCTATTGGGGGTAAGGGGATGTTATCGAAAGCTATTTATCCACGTTGGATTATATAGGTGCTTAATAGGAGAACTAGTAGCTGTATTGTAAAGGGGTACCGTTAGTAGTGGTTTTCAAGATCTCACCATCCCATGCGAAAACTTTTTACTACGCCCTACGACGTATATAACCACTAGGTCCTACTTACACGCGCTATATAACGTCTCTGCGTTGGCTCTGGGTCTGAACTTCGAAGACCTAGGTTCGTAACCGTCACCACGTATAGGTGCAGAATCCGTTTTCGACGGCCAGCTTTCTTAATATTAATGATTACTATTGTAATATCTTAATTAGCCTTCGTACGGTACAGAGTTAAAGTGGTAAGGATTAATGGGAAGCACTTTAACCTATTCTTAAGTTGTACGGTATTTAAACAAAGATTAGAGCACTCGTTGGCGACAATGCAGGATTAAATGATGTTCTATGTCGTACGATATCTAAATAGCTTATCCTTACGCATAAGATTTCCTGGAACGCGTTATACTAAAGGATTTATTGCTAGAGACACGTTATTAATCTAATTATTTAAGCTTTCCTCTTTCCCTTAAAGAAGGATTAGAAGCTTATAGAGTTATATAACTAAGAAGATGAAGTAGAGTAGGAAGGAGATAAAGAAGAAGATAATAATGACAAGGAGGAAGAGAATAAAGAAGATGAAGATATTGTACGATAGCTAGCTCCTATAAAGACACCACGAGGAAGAGAAAAGGGGAAAAGAAAGACGCAAGAAGTTAAGCTAGAAAGTATTGTATAATAAGTAAATTAATTAATAAAGGCAACTTAATTAGCTGAATGAGGTCGAAATATATGAGCGATTTTAGGCCCATTAGGAAAGCTTTATAACCTTATCATTTATATTCGTTCTTCTGCAAATTATACAATATAGTTTATAAGTAAAGCTGGACGTATAATTCCTCTTAATAATTATACGAGATGGAATAGCTGGTGGAAGATAATATTAGTGGCTCTTAATCCTAAAATTAGGACTAGATTAAGCCTCTATATTAAGGAATATTAAAAAAATATTTCTAAAGAAGATCTCTTATTAATAGAGGATTGGATATAGCTTTGTACAATACACAACTTCCTTAAAGCCTTCTATAATGCAACCCTTTTTATTAAAGGGAGTTATTTAACACTTAAAAGAGTTCTAGAATCAATTGCTATTCTTAAATATACTATTTAGAAATTATAGGTATATTGTATGATACCCTATTCTTCTCTTTTACTAATAATCTTAGAATAAATCTAAGGATAAGTTTATCCTTTTAGGGGTCGTACGAGCCTTAGCAAAGCTTAAGAAGTATTAAAAGGAGCTTACTAAGTCTCTATACTATCTAGCTGCACGAGTTCTAAACCCTAAGGCTCGTATAACATTTATAAGGAATTAATAGGGTAATCTTACTCTTAAAGGAAAACAGCAACTCTATATTGTATAAAAGCTTTAGGAGAGATTTCTTTATAAGGTATTACTACTAGATCCTAAGCCATTGTATAACGCCTAAAGAGGAAGAAAAGATATTCCTAAAGAAGAGCTCTCTAAGTTTGAAAAGGCTTATTATAATATGCTTTAAGAGGCTACAGAAGCAGATAAAGTTAATAAGTTTAAAGTATATATCCATAAGAAAGTAATATTACTTCTAAAGAGTTATACAAAGGCTATTAACTGGTGGTGTCTTCTAGCTTAGCGTATCCGCTTTCTACGGCTCTTATGACTAGCAATTAAGGTTCTCTTAATACCTGGAATGAGTAATAAGCCAGAAAGGGTATTTTTAGGTGCTTAATATTAAGTTTCATGGGATCGTACGAAGACTAGTATAAAAATACTTAAGGCAGTAGAATGCTTAAAGGATTAGGTAGCTAAGGAGATTCTAAGTATTCCGCTTTAGATTCTATATTATACGAAGTAGAAATCTACTTTTTTACCTCCTTAGCTTGCTAAAGAATCCTTAAGAGCCTAAAATTAGCTCCTGTAGTGGCTGTTACGGAGTAAGCACAATAAGTGCATAGGGCAGAAGTCGCGGATATTTTGGATATTGCGGATATTGCGAGCGGATATTGCAATATTATAATTGGTCTTTAATTACTAGGTTAGTGGAAATAGGTAGATATGTATAAGGTGTTACGGGGGTATCCTATAATAGTGGCGCAAAATACTGTAGTATTGGATACGTATTGGGGTATCGGCGATAGTATCGGCTGATACTCGGGTATCCTAATACCGGGTATCGGGGGTATCGACCGTAAGACTGAATATTAACTTCCTCACGCAGATAACTTTATTAATTAATTACACCACTATAATGGTTCGTAACTACATTTATAATGACATGGATCTTATACAGCCTACTCAATATCCTCTTTCCAAAAGTCGGGTCGCGAAAAAGCCACCTCTAGCCCCCGGACCACTACCTTCCTTCGAGCCTCTCCCCATCTTGGTTTTCTGGCAGAACGATTAACCGCCTGCGTATGCAGTTTCCTGATTGATGCGCACGGAGCACGCTCTGAGGACGCATTTATTAATGCAAGGGATACTACTTTTCTTACTATAAAGTCCGCTTAAATATCTTCTGCTATTAAGATCCCTAGTTTAGCCTCTACTCCTTAGTCCTTTAATTACTTAATCCTTAACCTTTAGGTTTCCATAGTTTCTTATTATATTTCCTTAATTCTTTAGTACTGCTTAGGTCTATTAGCTCTGCGCTATACTATAGCCTAAATACTTATTACGTCTTCTTTATATATCTTAGTCCCTACTATATTCTACTAAACTTACTACTTTAGTATAGCTAGTTATCTACCTTAATAGCTTATTTAATTAGCTCTCTTATATTACTTAAGTCCTTTATTAATATTATAATAGTTTAAACTTTAGCTTTTAATCCCCTTCTATATTAAGCTATTAACGCCCCTTAGTTCTACTTAGTCTACGCTATTAGTGTCTAGAACTACGTTATATAGCTTCCCTTTAGCTATTACTATTAATTCTAGATCTCTATATATCTATATTAATCTACTAGTAAATCCTTTCTAACTTAAAAATATATACTATACCTCTAAGTTAGTAGTTGCTAGTCTATTAATCTATATCTCTATAAAATGGAGTTTAAACTACTTTAATGCCTAACATATTAAGAATAGTCCTATATACGCCACTTAATTCGCTAATTCTACTAGTTTAGTTCCTTTATATTAAATCTTTAACTTTATCTATATAAGGAATCCCTTTAGCTTATACTTTTCTCCTATAAATTTTTTAATTAATAGTATTTTAATCTTCTCTTTCTTTATATCTTAAAGCTACTAGAGTAGTACCTAATTATTAGCGTTATTTTATTTTATAATACCTCTAAGTTAATTTATTATAAGTACTTATAAGTTATTATCCCTTACACTAGTATCCCCTTTAAATCCTAAAGTAGTTACTACCGTAAATAGCGTTATAACTAATACTTTAGGTAGTATATAATTTAACTTTTATTAATACTATAACTAGGTAGTAAAAATATAATAAAGCCTTATAGGAAATACTACGGTAGACTTATTAATAGGCTAGGTATATAGGTAAATAAGAAGTTAATAATATAAATATAACTAGTAAAGTAGGTTACCTAATAGATTAACTGTAACAATATTCTAAGATTTATATAAAGAGAACTATCTAGATAGAAACTATAGTCCTTTAAATATATAATACTGCGCCTAAGAAATATACTAAGTATATTAGTATATTAGTATATCCTATATTCCTATATTCCTATATTCCTATATTCCTATATTTTTACGTTTTAAACTTATAACGTAACTAGCTATATAACTTAGCTACTTCTTATTATAACCAACTACCGGATCTTGCATATTACCCTGTTTCACTAGCGTTAGTACTACCCTTATATGTCTTGGATATGGTTAAAATAAGTCATGGGCTTCGGAGTTCGGGGTCTACTTTCATGTATTTATATCACTTGATTTCCATAGATTTTGTAAGGCAGTATTGCCAGGGTGTACGGTAGGGAGCAGGCAAGCCGAGCATGAGTCACATAGGGAGTCGATGGAAGAGGACGATATGGTAAAGAGTAGGCAATAGCCTCGTACGGAGACGAACCGATGGGGGAGGAAGGAGGCTGCAAGCCCGAGGAGCTTATAAGGGGTGGCCAAGGCCTAGCCGAAGGCTAGCCTTGGCAGCCCCTGAGAGCTCCCGGGATGTAGCCGAGTAAGGGACCAAAAGTACCCTTACAGATTTACAATCAAGTTGCTCGTTTAATTCCCACACTGCAAAAGCTTACACTTATCCTATAGCTCGATCGGTTCTAGCGCCTCCTATACTATCTTAACTAATCCATTTATATCTCTTCTTAGTAGTTATACTACTGCTAATATAAAGTCCGGAACATTTATAATAAGAAGGATAATAATAAGCTATAGCAAAAGCTAAAGAGGCTATAGAAGAAACGTACTCCTTTAAAGAAGGTAGTAGTAGTTAAGAGTGCTACTAGAGCTACTCTTACTGCTATTTTTACTATATAAGATGCTTAGAAACTAGCTTAAAAACCTAGCTAAGATCTACCTTTAGTACCTTTAGAATAGTCTCTAGAATAGCCTCTAGAACTACAGCGAAACCCTTAACGTCGCCTACTAATAGAACTACTTAATACAACATTTATTAGGCCTAAATAGCCGTATAAGTAGATATAGGAGCTATAGTAGTAGGCTAAGTTATTAAGAAGCTAAAGGGACGAGGTAGAAAGTAGAATTACTTAGGTACTAATTGTAATATTATCTATCTATACTTTCCTGTCTTAGAGAGGCTCTAAACCTCTAAACCTTCTTTCTAATTGGGATGCCAAGCTTACTTATATAGCGTTTTAGGTGGCGTTTTGGTGGCGTAGGGAGGCCAGGAACCTTCTACCGCTGCCTCCGTAGTAATTGCTGGATTTACTAGATTCTGATTGGTAATTAAATATATTTCAAGCCTCTTGGCCCCCACTGCGCACTGACAATGTACATTACTTATGCCGGATACCATAGTACGCACCTGTGCAACGGTGAGCCCTATCTATAACCAGTTGTCAGCCGTTGTTATGCCCTTTTGCGATTTTCCAGCCTATCACTGCACCGAGAGCTCTCTCAGAACTCCGGCACCTCGTCCCTGCCGGCGGCTTCCTATCTTGACCGTGCAGGGAACGGGCAGACTTCAGCCTAAGCAGTCTTGTTCCAGCGAGCTGTGATCGCGATCGGCCTGTTGGATGAGAGCCCCACGAGATCTGCGTGGAACAGCTTGAATCCTGGGCTTTGCAGCATCAAGAGTATGTAGCTAGACAAGTGCTCAGGAGAGGTGCTTAGAACAACAATCGTCTCACCTTCTAATAAATAGCCCAGAGCACACATCACGCTGACTTCTGGCAAACACGCAGGCTAAGGGGGTTTTGCATCTTCGGAAGCAAATATTTGGCCTGATGGTGCATTGCCGTCATACCAGGTCCGGCGATAAACGTCGCTTCACCGCCTCTCTTGAAATAGACCCGAGAACCACCGAGGAAGCAGACCAGCGCAACGAGCTTGTCCACACCCGCTTTCATCCCCACAACATCCAAAATTCTCCACGCGACCTCATTCTTCTTCTCTCCGCCAACAATCGCGCCTGGGCTCCTTCTGTCCGAGCTGCCTGCGTCTTCGCCTACTTCGCCTACTTCGCCTGCCTCGTGACAACATTGCCAGTCAGCCGCCGGCCTCGGGACATTACACTCCAGCTTCAGCAGAACACCTCTCGTCTGTGTGCTCCACTTCACGGCCATGGGCGTCCGACAGCCTGCCTCACCCAATATTGGTGTTTCACTTGCATATCGGCTCCAAATTTGCGACTGTTAAGGCCTGCATGGATTGAGCAGCTTCATGAACATGCTCGGCCAACTCCTTCACTCAATCAATCCCTCTCGCAGAGGAGTCACTCGCCAACCCACGCTCATCGAATCAGTCACTGAAGAGTCTCATACGCGTAATCTGCTTTTCCCCGATGCTAACACTCTGTACCATCTCGAGGGACAGCCGTATCCTCTTTCGAATGGGTCGGCGATTGGTGCTATCACTCCCGGAAATGGGTATGATGGGACACAAGGGGAAATTGACTTGGAACACTCAAGAGATATCAGAATAATAATAGCCCAAGATGAGTCTGGTCCTATGCCGAGAACTGTCCTCTTCGACTCGAAACCGGGCCCTCCGCGCTCTGAATCACCTACGCAGACAAACCCGCGAGCTAGGTTGTTTGGAGGAGCTGGAGGATCGAACACGGCTGGCCCAGCTTTCGGTGGAACACATGCGCGCAGATCCTCTCTAACATCTGAGACATACATGCCGCGTTCCCCAACCGTTGGTGCCTTCCAGCGAGCCCGCACACGAGGATCTTCAATATCCTCAATGCCAAATATAGATGAACATTCTCAGGGTAGGACAAAGGAATCTGTGGATCTAGTGAACATATGTTTGGATTGTATGTTTGGAAACACTGCGATGAGCTATAGAGGTCCAAGCAATAAGCTTCATATCGTCCCACTGGATTCAAGAGCAGCCGACCCTGGTATCACCAGCCCCAGCCTCCATGACGGAACAAGCTCCTTCGGTAGAGCAGAAGGTCGAAAGAAGAGCCATCTAGCAAAGTCGTACACGCCTTCCAATCCGCCTCCAGAGCTCCCTCGATCTGTGTCGGAAATGTCAGAGATCCCGTCAAGGGAGCCACGAAGACGAACTATACTGATTACTCGTACTTTCTCCGTAACACTTCCAGATGAAGATCAGCCACTAGATTCAGTCAATATTCACACGCCCACACCTCAGAACTCGTTAGGAAAGGGCAATGGATTCCCCTTTCCTCAAACCGGCGCTGGAGGAGCGCCAGCCCGGACAGCACAGCGGCCAGCAAAACCGCGAAAGACGCCAATGTATGCTATTACCATTATTATCCAACTTCCTGTGGCTTCACCCTTTTCTGCACGACCTCCTTCTCGCCCCGGCCATCTAGGCCAAAGGATGAGCAGCCAGACGACAGCCCCTACACACGGTCATGACTCTCTCGGTTCTTCTTTTGACTCTGACCGACGGGCTGGCTGGGCTCTGGTTGACTCTAATTTTGGCGTCGATTCCTTGCTATCCACTTCGCTTAGCAGCGATGTTGATGATCGTGTAGACGTAATCGGCCAGCATTGGGATGTTATTACAAGGACACTCACTAGCCTTCAATCTGTTATCCATGAAAGGATTCTTGCCCACTTTAAAGCCGCAGAGGTCGGATCTCCACCCATCATTCAACAACCTCGTGTTCAGCCAGTGCGTTCGTCCAGTCGAGATCCTCCCATTCAACTCCAGCCTCGCAGAGCTCTGAGACTTCAATCTAATGCTCTAGCATTCGACCGAGATATCAAGAAAGCAACCGATCTAGCCGGAGAAAGGGTGGTGCGTGGAATGAAGGTTCCTCGGGTAATAACGGGTCAAGGTAGATGGGGTGTTTGGCGGGAAGAAGCAAGGTGGCTCGGCAGGTGGGCTGGTGGAAGAGATCAGAATTTCTTCTTTTTCAACTTGCTCACGGCCTTTCTCGGGAACCACACTGAGTGGCTTAATATTCTAGGTCCGAAATGGTATCGGAAGCGCCACCGCGAGCAGCAAAAGTCGAACATTGGCGAAGATTTGACGATTTCAAGTCGCACAATTATTGTGTCAACCGACAAGATGGCTGCCCGAAGGTTGATATTCCTTCTGGCAGCCTTTTTGCCATCATCTTCTCATACGATGTATGATGGCGCTTCGCCGATAAGGCCAAGCACTTCAGCATCATTTCGCGCTTATTCTCAGTCACCGCCATCAAATGTACCAATCTCACGACAACAGTCCTTACGTCGAACAATCAATCGTAGAGGGAAACAGAGCTATTCAAACATGCGGCTGCAGCCTCCTGGCACGAAAGGTAATAGCCTTTCAACGCTCGAGTCGGCCGATGACAAGCCAGATATTGGTGTCGCTGATCCCCCGGAAGCCATTCGACATTCTCGGCATCCTTCGGAAACCCAGTCAATACGAACTAGCCTTGTCATTCCATCCATAACTAACAGCGCGACAACATCCAAGAGTAGCGCAGCTACCACTTCTACTGTCACCCCAGAAAATGCAGTACCTGTTGCGCATTTTACCGTTCCACGAACAAATTCGTCTGGTCCCACCACTGAGCACCGCCCTGGTAGTAGTGAGAGTCTAGCATCAGCCAATTTAATGCATACCCTGCAGCGAAGCTCTAGTGGGCATATTAGCAGCCCAAGCACTGACTCACAATCAGCTAGTCGGTGGGGAAGTTTCATGAGTTTCTGGAGCAATGGTGGTCGTCGCGAGTCTTCGACCGATCAAAGTGATATATTGCAGTCAACAGACGATGGACTGGGGATAACGGGCATGGGTTTCAAGCGACCTGCAGATCACCCTTCTCGCAATGCACTTGAGCAAATGGTGCACGAGCTAGAGGTAGACCCCGAAATCTATGGAGATGATCTTGAAATATTTGACCTATCAGCCATGAAGACCGCAGACAGCCCGCCAGAGCAACGCCCTCTTGGATCTAGCGGTGTTCCAGCATCTGCCGCCCGAGCAATTCCTGAGCGACCCAAACCTCTTGATTCGCCGTTAAAGCTATCAGTTAACGAGAATGATGGCGTCATTGATGTAGATATCCCTTTGCCGGGATTTGGGTCTCCTTTGCAATCGCCTCTTCTAGGAGGATATCATTCCGTCTCCAGTCTTGAAGGGTCTAGTTTTGATCAATCATCAGTCTTTTCTCTTCCTCACCGGGAAACTGAACAACCCGTAAACGTTGCTGGATGGCTGGGAAAGTTCCATGCTGATTTCGTACTACAAGGTGTTACTCCGTACGGCGATCTTGAGCGCGATATCAAACGTGCTATGAGCGCTGAGCCAACTCCTATCACTGCCGCAACAACCCCCACTCTTGAACAAGGTCCTATAGAGAAATGGATCGAGGTTTGTTCGGCTTTAGTCGCCGACACCCGCACATTCACTGTCAAACGCATTCGTCTCCACCGACTTGTTAAGCTCATTCCCACACCTAGTCAATCAGGTGTCACTCCCGGCATCTCCGGTCCTGCTCGTTCGCAGTATGGCAATCCGTACACACAATCCAATCTTACACCTACACTGCCAATGACGGAGCTACACCTAGAGGAAACATTTATTGAAGAGCCAATCATGGATATGGACGGCACTCTGGTGGATGCTGTTGAACGCGTGCTTGCGCAGAGCGGTCAGCCATCTCGGGTGCAGTCTGCTTCCTCATCTCGTTCGAGCTCTCGCCGTGGTAGGAGAGATCGCAGATCTGTCTCCGATGCCGCCCCCTGGCCGGAAATCCCAAGGAGTGAATGTAAACAACTTGTGCTCGGTGCATTAGAGCAGGTTGTAAAGAGCGTCGCTGCTGAGCGTGCGAGTCAGGACCACAAGGGCACGGATACAGATTCAATACGCGAGAGGAAGAGTAAGAATGCTAGCAAGCCGACGGCAGACTCAACTCTGAAGGAGGGAATTCGAAGATGGCTTACTGAGGTGGAGGAGACGCATTGAGCCAACCATTCTCTGGATTTAATGGCTTGTAATAATGTGCGTGAGCTTCAACTCGACTTTCGCCTTTCATTATAATTTTTTCCGCGCGGATGCGCGTTGTACAACATAAATTTCCTATCTGCTCGAGTATTTTTTAATGTCTTCGATCAAAGTGGCATTTCGGCGCCGTCTTAGCTTCTCTCTCTGCTAAGTTTTAGCGGGCGAAATGATTTGGGAGGCAGTGGTCTGGCGTTCGTATGCTTCGAGCTGCACAATGGCAGCACTGGAATCCGCGACCTCAATCGGTTTAGTAGCCTGGCGTTTTGGGATCGGAATGAATGTGCGTAATGAATGTGCTCTTGGATAGATCATGGCTATCCAGAATGTTGGTAGATCTTCGACATAGAGATTAATGCGTAACTCTGCTTACATGTGCATACTCCTGATGTACGCCGAGTGGGTATACCAGCGCTTTGCAGATAGCTAGACGGGACGATTTTTTAACGTCGAGCCAGAAGACAAAGGGCAAAGCTTTTCGAAAGTACGCGGCTTATAAAATTCTAGGACTTGACGCAAAACTCTCCAGTTTCCGGCAATATACTAAAAAACTGTGAAATTTAAAAATAGGAAAAGTTTCTATAGAAAAGTCCTTATTTTATTTCACTTTTTAAAAAATAAATAAATAAAATAATCTAGCTAATATAGGTAATAGGGTTTTAACTACTTCCTAAGTTATAACCAATTTAATATAAGGGGTATTATTAGAGTTACCTTAGGTTACTTTTAGAGCAACCCTTTAAAAGAAGGGCTAAAGCTAGGAGATATAGAAATATCCCCTAAATCTCTAATTAGGTAGCTAGGGGTATTTCTAAACTTTAAGCTTACTTTATTAATAAAATATCGTCCCTTTTAAATAGCCTTAACTACTAGCTGTTAATAGATAATTAACTTAGTATAATTAATATATTATTTGACGTACTTAATAAACTAACCTATATTAAGTTTTTTTTAATACTTAGCCTACGCATAGTGTCACGGAACGAGGGCAGTAGCTATAAAGCGTATGTATTTGAGGAGTCTACAAGACGTTACGCGATCGATCATAAGGGTCGAGGGCGTAAGGAGGTGATATACCTACGCGTAGCTGATATAAGCTGTACGCGAGGTGTACGCGAGAGCACGGGGCTCTCCTATAGAGGCCCCTGCGATGGGGTTCCGTAATACTACCTCCCCTCCTATAGAGGCGGAGCTCTAGCGACGCTGTGGTTACTATATATATATAAAAGGGACACTTAAGGTATAGAAAAGAAGAAAGGGGGGTGTTACTAAAGGTTTAAAACAACGTTATATAATAAGGCTTGGTATCTAAAAATCTAACTAATTAGATAACTTTAACCGCTGGTTAAAGTTCCTAGATATTTTAACAATATTCCGGTTATATAATTGCACTTTACTGCAATCTAACGGCAATTTGCCCTTATATAGTAATATATAATAGTTTAACTCTATAAGGGCTCCTATAAAGGATTAGGTATAAAATCTCTACTTAAGCCTAGTTTTTATAGGTTTACGTAGTAAAAGTTACTAATTAAATCCTTTACATTTTTAAAGTCTTTCTATAGTTACTATTTTAGCTAATTTATATTAAATCCTATATATATAGCTCTATAGTAGAGCCGTTATCCTCTACCTTTACTTATTAGGAATAAGGCAAGCGGTTATCACGTAACGCCGCGGCACTAGCGTGGCGAGGAGTCTTAGGCTCCTCGCCCTTTCTCATTCCAATTAAATAAGCTTTATTAACCAACATCACTGTAACCTACTTAAGTAGTTATTATTAGTGAGTCACCCTATATAACTAATACTGATTAGTGGTTAAATACACAGTTAACTATAGAGCAGCTAGGTTTTTAAATAGAAGAGACAGTCTTATATAGGGGTGCTATATACGCTTATATAGAATAGATCCCGGCGACACTATACTACCTTAAACTTACGGAAAACTAGTAATAGAAGTGTTACTAAGTACTAGGAGATACTAAGTTGCGTCTATTATATAGAATAATTGCGTTTATAAAGATTTAGTTATACTTTAGGTTAAAAGTGTTACTAAACCTAGAGTCCTAAGTTAACGTCCAAAACGTGTTAAATAATATCTAAAACACGTCAAACAACATCTTAAATTGCCTACCTCTTGACAGCAAACCTACGAGATCCTATAAAACCGAAAATCCTACCTACCTTCGACATACGACACCCCGTTAATTCTACTATACCTACTATAGCGTTAACCTACTTAAAGAAGTACGAGGATAATATTAACCCTATAATTACTAAGTAATAGGACCTAAACGGATTCCTATTAAACTATATAGTATACTATAAAGATAGCAAATATAATAATACTATACTATAGTACTATATAAAGGAGGACTTTATTAAATAGATAAAGGAAATATAGGTTCCTATAAATAAAGATATTATATAGGACTTCCATAACTTCCTTTAGGAGTATAAAGTATTTATCCCTATAGATGGGGGAGTTATTAGAGATAATATTTAGGAGCATATTATTAACATAAAAGAAGAGTACGAATAAACTCTATAAGAGATTAAGTATTAACTACGCACTATAAGGAAGCTTAACTTATAATAGAATCCAAGTAATACACCTCTAGAAATAAATTTACCTCCGCCTTTAACTCCTCTATATTTAATTTAACCTATAGCTTTAATATCGGACACTATACCCTAATAAGAGCAGGCACAGGATCCTATTGCTCCGCGATTTAATAACCTTTAGACTCTACCGATTAGACCTATATCCTTACTACAGCCTATAATATAACTCCTACCTCCTTTATTTTAATCTTAAATTAGAGGTAGTTTAAAATTGCTTATAGAGCTTACAAAGCTCTATTTAGATTAGGAGAAGAAGTTTAGTAAGGAACTATATAATATTCTTAATTTAAAACTATATATCTTTTATGACTATTATTAGAAAGTAAAAATAGAGTCTAATTAATACTATAACGCCTATTCTATTATACTTAAGGGCTAAGCTAATACCTTCTATTATAACCGTTTAGCAGGAAAAGGATATAATTTTAACCATATAATATATAAGTTAAGATACTACTTTAAAATAGAAGAGAATAAGTAGCAGTATATATTAGAATAGAGAGAGACTACCTTTTTAAGGATTATTACTATAAACTTAGGTATCCCTCGGCTTAATTATCTTTAAAAGCTCTTTAATTAACTTTAAACGATTTAGCGTAGTTTATCCAAATTATATTAAGAGGATTTTAGCCTATATAATTAAGTTATTAGTGTATACTAAGGCGTTAAAAAATATAACCTTACTTTCTTTAATCCTATAAATACTTATAAAGGAGTATATACTTAATTAGGATCTTCTATTAGCACCACTCTACGCTCTTAAAAAGTATAGTAATTTAATACCTAACTCTAACCTACTTTAATCGACCCGCCTAACTAATATAATTATAACTAGACTAATTAAATATATAGTAGCTGGGGTAAATAATATAGTAGAGGGTATAATTAATAACTATAAGGTAAAGGTAGAGGCCCTTATAGAGGTTTATTTTAAAGTAATTATTAAAAGAAGTGCTATGTTTATAAGAAACTAAATTACTAGTTAACTAGGCATTCTCTTAATAAGTAAAAGGAGGCATATAATAAGTTTTGCTAAAGTATAAGAAACTTTAAAAATTATAAGGTTACTATAGCCTACTTTTAAAGCTTTTTAGTTTAATATAAAGGCGTAAAAGATCTTAAAGGTAAGGTTAATAAGGCCAAATAGCTCCTTATAGATATGGAAATTAAGGACTACTTATCTAACTAATACTTTACTAGGTATAGTAAGGTAGATAGTATATAAACCGTTACTATTTTTAATAACTAATTTACACTCTACTCTATTATAAAGTTAGATATCTTTAATAAGCCACAAAAGAGTTTTACGTTCTCCTTTAATAATAGATACTTAGTAAACGTCTTCTATAGTATTATACCAGACACTAGAGCCGTAAAAGTATCTATAATAGGAGAACTTTAAGTTTAAGCCCTTTAGTAGCTTAATAGCTCTATTTAAATTAACTATTTAACGGTAGGCTAATACACGATTCGTTTTAGTAAGGGTACTATAATCTCTTTTAGCATAATTAGGGTCTAAACCCCCTTAGGGTGTATTACTTTTTACGTTATTCCTATAAATACCCCATTTTTATTTTGCATTAAAGATATAAATAAATTAGGCATTAAGCTTAATAACTTTAAAAATATACTTATTTAGGGAGATAATTAAGTGCCTATTATACGTAAGTAGGGTTACCCCTAGTTACTCCTTTATTAACTAGAAAAGAATATTACTTAAAGCCACTTAACTAAGTTAGAGTTACATTAACTATACCGTTACTTTAGCCACCTATCTATTTACTAACTACTTAGGGTCCTTTAGTAAGTAGGCTATAAAGTTAAGGTTAAGGCGATTAAGTATTTTATAAAGTATTATTATTACTACTAAATAAACCAGAAGTCCCTTAGCCGATTTAAGTTTAACCTTAAAAATAACTACGACTTTAACTTTTATATTATTATTAATGTTATATATCTTAGCGGTAAGCTAGTACTCTAAGTTATTAACTTCTTAACCTCCTTCTAAGCCGCACTTTTCTTAAAGGATATATTAGCTAGGAATATATAGGATACCCTTTAATTATATTAGATTAATATCTACTTAGGACCCTCTAACTAAATTATCTATAATATAGAAAAGAACTTCTTATCTATAGAGTTTTAATAATAGATAAAGGCAATGGCAATTAAGGTTAAGGAAGTCTCTATTAAGGTATATAATAGTATTAAAAAAGTAAAGCAATATTATGCGCTATTACGCCACATATATAAAATTATTTCTTTAAAACTAAAGAATATTAGCAAAGAACTTACCTTATAAATAGCTATTAAAGCTATTAATAATTCCGCTGGCCTAGATGGACTTATACCTATATTACTAGTCTTTAGCGCCTACCCTTAAATAATTAATAATTTTTTACTATCTCTCTCTATTATATAATAAGCTAAGGCTATTTATAAGGTAATAAAGGAGGTATAATATCTTTATGCTATATACTAGGTTAATAACGTACTAGGAATAAGAAATAGCCTAAATACTTTAACTACGCTTAATCTGCTACTCTAGTCTAAGATATATATATAGCGTAAAAAGGGAGGGTAGTTAGGCCTATATTAACTTATTATAATTAATAGTTAAACTTATACTATTTAGATGCCTTATAGACCTACTTAATTCTATTTAACTATTATTAAGCCTTACTATAAAGATAATAGTTCTAAGCCTTTATAGGATGCTATAGAAAATGCCCTAAAGGAGAACTATAATTAACGTGCTCTAGAAGGCGACTATAATCCTAATATAATTATAGTAGATACGCCGCAACTATAACGCGGTAGAGGTCGCCTAAAGGGATTATAAAATCACTAATATCTTATTAATTTTAAAGAGCAATTTATTGCCGCTATTAAGAATAGAGTTAAGCTATTAATGGCCTTTATAATAGCTAAGGAAAAGGCTAACTTTAAACTTATAAAATAGCTTTAAAAGGAAGGTTGTATTATAACTTTAGAAGCTCCTTTTTAAGCATCTAATAAGTAGAAGATCGATAGTCTTATTACAAGAGAAGTCTTTAAATTTAAGAAGTATAACCCTATTAAGTTTAATAAAGTTCGCATTTTTAAGTTAAGAATAGTTAACGAGATTAAGGGTAAAGCTACTAATGCCCTATTTAAGAAATTAAGGCTTATTATTTAAGGTTATAATAATAATAGTAAGGAGGTAATTCTTATATAATCCCCTATAATTTAATAAGCTAATTAGTAAGTTATTATTATGCTAGCTCCCTCCTTAATAAAGAATAGAATAGCGGTTTATTTATAAGATATTACCTAAGCCTACACTTAATCGGAGACGCCCCTTTAGCGCTTAATACTAGTATACCTTCTAGAGTAAATTCGCCACTAATATTCTAAAGATATAATTATAGTTATACTTAAGCTATTATATAGAATTACAGAGGTAAAAACTTATTAGTAGGCTACCTATAGTAAGCACTATAAAGAGAAACTTTTAATAACTACTTCTATATTTAACCTATACTTCCTTATTATAACTACAGGAACTCTATTTAGAATTATTGGCATATAAACTAATAATATAATTATTTTAGGAGAAGACTAATTCTTAGCTCTTAAAGAAGATAAACTAGTAAAGGTAAATCTTATAGCAAAGCTAAAGGAAAAGCTTAATTTAATAACACTATTACTCTTTAATAAATATATCCTCTCCCTAAACAAGNATTCTATTGCTTTACGCTAGAAGGGTTAAGGCAAGAAGATTAATATTATTAACGTTAATTCTTTAAAGTAAGGATATGTAGAGTAACGCGCTTATAGAGCTTATATTACTTTTATCTATTAACCTAAGACTTTATTTAATCTTTCTATTACCGCCTAATACTAGAAACTAACTAAGAATAATATTCTTGCCCTAAATAAACGTCTTTTCTAGTAAATAAACTATCTTGACTAGGGACTACACTATATACCTATTAATCTTCCTACTATTAAGCTCTTTATATTTATTAATAAATCGTTTATAAATAATAAAGATTTTAGCTCCTAGCTAAGATATAAGATTATTATTATAAACTGTCGGGAATAAGGCAAGTTGCCGTCGTATGAAGCATATTGCCGTCACGTGTCGACGTGGCCCTAGCGTAGTAAGGAACCTTAAGTTCCTCACCCCTTTCCTCATTCCTATTAATAAGAATTAACCAACATCACTATAACCCTACTCGAGTAGTCGTTATTAGTAAGTCACCCTATATTTCTAACACTAATTAGTGGTTAAATACACAGTCAACTACAGAGCAGCTAGGTTTTCGAATAAAAGAGACAGTCTCGTGTAGGGGTACTATATACGCTTATATAGAATGGATCCCGGCGATACTATACTACCTTAAACTTACGGAAAACTAGTAATAGAAGTATTACTAAGTACTAGGAGATACCAAGTTGCGTCTATTATGTAGAACAACCACGTTTATAAAGATTTAGTTAAGTACTTTAGGTCAGAAGTGTCACTAAACCTACGGTCCCAAAATTAATGTCTAAAACGCGTTAAACAACTACACATATAAAGATTTAGTCGAGTACTTTAGGTTAAAAGTGTCACTAAACCTATGGTTCTAAAGTTAACGTCCGAAACGCGTCGACAACATCTTAATTGCCTACCTTTTAATAGCAAACCTACGAGATTCTACAAAGCCAAAAACCCTACCTACCTTCGACGTACAACACCCCGTCAATTCTATACCTACTATAGCGTTAACCTACCCAAAGAAGTACAAGAAAAGCATTAACCCAAAGACATAGGATATAGACATTAACCCTATAAACGCCAAAAAATAGGACCTAAACGGATTCTTAGTATACCGCATAGTATACTATACAGACAGTAAATACAACAATACTAAGCTATGGTGTTATATAAAGGAGGACTTTATTAAATAGATAAAGGAAATATAGGCTCTCGCAAAAAAGGACGTTATACAAAACTTCTATAACTTCCTTTAAAAGAATAGAGTATTTATTCCTATAGATAGGGGTGCCATTAGAGACAATATCCAGAAGCAAATTATTAATGTAAAAGAAGAGCATAAATAGACTCTATAAGAGGTTAAGCACCAACTATGTACTAAGAGGAAGCTTAACTTATAATAGAATCTAAATAATACGCTAATAAAGACGCGCTCTAATTCCATTACTTTAGGCATAAGTTCTTATGTTCTATATCTATCGCTTCTACCTCTATCTCTAGCTCCCCAGGATCCACTAATTTAACCAGCAATATTAACCACTACCCCTTAAGAGTAAGCGCAAGATCCCCTTGCTTCGCGATTTAATAACCTTTAAACTCTACTATAGGAAGATTAGGTACCACGCCATATTCCACTAAGCCCTATATCTCCACTACAGCCTATAAAGTAATTCCCACCTTAATCTCTAATGCAATTTCAATGTGGTTTAATACTACTTAAAGGCACCTTAAAAATGCTTATAGAGCTTATAAAGCTCTATATAGACTAGGAGAAGAAGTTTAGCGGGGAACTATATAACATCCTTAATTTAAAGCTGCGTATCTTCTATAACTATTACTAAAAGGTTAGACTAGAACCTAACCAATATTATAACACCTATTCCGTTATACTTAAGGGCCGCGCCAGTACCTTCTATTATAATTATTTAGCAAGAAAAGGATACGATTTTAACCAAATAATATATAAGATAAGATGCCACTTTAAAATAGAAGAGAATAAGCAGTAATATATATTAGAGTAGAGAGAGACTACCTTTCTAAGAATTATTGCTATAAACCTAGGTGTCTCTCAGCTTAATTATCTTTAAAAGCTCTTTAATTAACTTTAGATAATTCAGCGTGGTTTATCTAAATTATATTAAGAGGACCTTAGCCTACGCAATTAAGTTATTAGCGCATACCAAGGTATCAAAAAATATAATCTCGCTCTTTTTAACCCTATAAGTACTTACAAAGGAGTATATACTTAATTAAGATCCTCTATTAGCACCGCTCTACGCTCTTAAGAAGTATAGCAATTTAACGCCTAACTCTAACCTACCTTAATCGACCCGGCTGACTAATATAATTACAACTAGACTGATTAAACATATAATAGACGTAGTAGGGGATATAGTAAAGGGTACGATTAACGTTAATTATAAGGCAATCATAGAGGTCCTTATAGAGGTTCACTTCGGAGCAATTATTAGAAGAAGTGCTATATTTATAAGAAGCCAAATTACTAGTTAACTAGACACCCTNTTAATAAACNAAAGGAGGTATATAATAGGTTTCGCCAGAGCGCATAAAACGTCAGAAACTAAAAGGTCACTATGGCCTACTTCTAAAACTTCCTAGTTTAATATAAAGGCGAAGAAGATCTTAAGGGTAAGGTTAATAAGGCCAAACAGCTCCTTATAAATATAGAAATTAAGGATTACTCTCCCAACCAATACTTTACTAAGTATAGTAAGGTAAATAGTATATAAACCGTCGCTATCCTTAATAACTAATCTACGCTCCATTCTATTATAAAGTTAGATATCTTTAATAAGCTAAAAAAAAGTTCCACGTTCTCCTTTAATAATAGATACTTGGCGAATATCTTCTATAGCATTATACCAGATACTAGAGCCGCAGGAGTATCTATAGCAGGAAAGCCTCAAGTTTAAGCTCTTTAGTAGCTTAATAGCTCTGTTTAAATTAACTAATTAACAGCAGGCCAATATACAATTCGCTTTAGTAAGGGTACTATAATCTCTCTTAGCACAATTAAGGTCCAAACCCCATTAGGATATATTACTTTCTATATTGTCCCTATAAATACCCTATTCCTATTCTGCATCCAAGATATAAACAAATTAGGTATTAAGCTTAACAACCTTAAAAATATACTTATCTAGGGAGATAATCAGGTGCCCGTTGTACGCAAGTAGGGTCACCCTTAGTTACTCCTTCAATAGCCAAAAAGGAGCGTTGCTTAGAGCCACCTAACTAAGTCAGAGTTACGTTAACTACACCGTCGTTTTAGCCACCTATCTATTTACCAATTGCTTAAGGTCCTTTAGCAAGCAGGTTATAAAGTTAAGGTTAAGGTAATTAAACATCTTATAAAGTACTACTATTACTGCTAAATAAACCAGAAGTCCCCTAGCTGATTTAAGTTTACTCTTAAAGACAACTATAACTTTAACTTCTGCATTATTATAGATGTTATATATCTTAACAGCAAGCCAGTACTCCAAGTTATTAACTTCTTAACCTCCTTCTAAGCCGCACGCTTTTTAAAAGATATATCAGCTAGAAACGTATAGAATACTCTTTAATTATACTAAATTAATATCTACCTAGGACCCCCTAATCAAATCGTTTATAATATAGGAAAGAACTTCTTATCTACGGAGTTTCAATAACAGGTAAAGGCAATAACAATTAAGGTTAAGAAAGTCCCTATTAAGGTACATAATAGTATTAGAAAAGTAAAATAATATTATACGCCATTACGCCGCGCATATAAGATTATTTCTTTAAAACTAGAGGGTACTAGCAAAAAGCTTATCCTATAGATAGCTGTTAAGGCTGTTAACGATACCGCTAGCCCAGATAGGCTCGTACCTATATTGCTAGTCTTTAGCACCTACCCTTAAATAACTAACAATTCTCTACTATCTCCCTCTATTGCGTAATAAGCTAAGGCTATTCGCAAGGCAATAAAGGAGGTGCAATATCTCTACGCCACGCGCCAGGTTAATAACGCACTAAAAATAAAAAATGGCCTAAACACCTTAACTATACTTAATCTACCACTCTAATCGGAGGTACGCGTATGGCGTAAAAAGGGAGGATAGTCAGGCCCACATAAACTCATTGTAATTAATAGTTAAACTTACACTCTTTAAATGCCCCATAAACCCACTTAATTCCACTCAACCGTTATTAAGCCCTACTATAGGGATAATAGCTCTAAGCCTTTATAGAATACCCCAGAGGATACCCTAAAGGAGAACCACAATTAACGTACTCTAAAAGGCGAAGGCAATTCTAATATAATTGTAGTAGATGTACCGCAACTATGACGCGGTAGAGGTCGCCTAAAGGGATCACGAAATCGCCAACATCTTATCAATTTCGAAGAGCAATTTGTTACTGCTATTAAGAATAGAGATAAACTATTAATGGCCTTTATAACAGCTAAAGAGAAGGCTAACTTTAAACTCGTAAAACAGCTCTAAAAGAAAGGCCGTATTATAACTCTAGGAGCTCCTTTCTAAGTATCTAATAAGTAGGAAATCGACAGTCTTATTATAAGAGGAGTCTTTAAATTTAAGAAATATAACCCTACTAAGTTTAATAGAGTCCGCATATTTAAGTTAAGAATAGTTAATAAAATTAAAGGTAAAGCTACTAATACCCCATTTAAGAAGTTAAGGCTAGTCATTTAAGGTTATAATAATAACGGTAAGGAAGTAATCCTTATACAATCCCCTATAATTCAACGAGCTAGTTAATAAGTCATTATTACGCTAGCTCCCTCCTTAATAAAGAATAGGATAGCGGTTTACCTATAAAACATTACTTAGGCCTATACCCAATTAGAGACGCGCCTTTAGCGCTTAATACTAACATACCTTCCAGAGTAAATTCGCTACTAATATCCCAAGGATACGATTATAGTCGTACTTAAGCCATTATATAGAATCGCAGAGGTAGGAACTTATTAGTAGGCTACCTATAGCAAGCACTATAAGGAGAAGCTTTTAATAACTACTTTTATATTTAATCCCTGCTTCCTTATTATAACTACGGGAACTCCATTTGGAATTGTCGGTATATAAACAAACAATATAATTATCTTAAGAGATGACCAATTCTTAGCTCTTAAAGAAGATAAGCTAGTAAAGGTAAACCTTATAGCAAAGCCAAAGGAAAGACTTAACTTAGCAACACTATTACTTTTTAACGGATATATCCTCTCCCTAAATAAGGGCTCTATTACTCTACGCCAGAAGGGTTAAGGTAAGAAGATTAACGTTATTAACGTTAATTCTCTAAAGCAAGGATATATAGAGTAACGCGCTCGCGGAGCTTATATAGCTTCTATCTATTAACCTAAGACTTCCTTTAATCTCTCTGTTGCCGCTTAATACCAGGAACCAACTAAGGATAATATTCTTACCCTAAATAAGCGTCTTTCCTAGTAAATAAACCATCTTAACAGGGGACTACTCTACGTGCCTATTAACCTTCCTACCGCTAAGCTCTTTATATTCGTTAATAGATCGTTTACAAATAATAAAGATTTTAGCTCCCAACTAGGATATAAGATTATTATCGCGAATAAATCTACTAGAGAGAATAACTTTATAATCCACGGCAACCTTATCTATTAGAGCTTAACTAAAAGTAAGCGCATTACTTAAAGCGTTCTAGCGTTAGAGATATATAGAATAGTCGGCGGAGTTAATATAGTAATTGCAATTGGAACTACCCTTAAGATAATTATAGACCGGCTTAAACTTCCTACTATCCCTATAATCGTATATACCGACTTATATTCCCTCTACAAGTATTTAGTCAAGCTTGGTACTACAAAGGAGAAGCGTCTTATAATCAATATTATAGCACTTTAACAGTCCTATAAGCGTTAAAAACTCTTTAAGATCTAATGGATTAATAGCTAAGATAACCCAGTAGATATAATAATAAAGGTAAACCCAAATAAGGCACTAGAGACGTTTGTTAACATAAATACTCTATATATACGAGTTAAAGGTTAGGTTAAGAGGGAAATTTAGAGAAGTTAAGATCTTATAAAACTTCAACCGCTAGTTAAAGTTGTCTAATTAGTTAAATCCTTGCCAAGAGCGCCGCGCCTAATTAATTTAGGTAGCGGTGTGGACTTCTACTAACCAATCAGGATTTTCCATGCCCGGTATAGAAAATCGCCATTAGCTCACTTACTACTAGCGTCTTAGCGGCCCACCCGTCTTCACATTATCCACCAAATTCTACCAACTACCGCATTATCGTATATCGTCTGGTTTTATTGCATATTATCTAGTTTTATTACATATTGTCTAGTATTATTATATACTGTCTATTTATATATATATATATAGCAACTATAAAAAAAAGAGTTGCCAGTGTTAGAAATAAGGCAAGTTGCCGTCGCATAAAGCATATTGCCGTCACGTGTTGACGTGGCCCTAGCGTAGTAAGGAACCTTAAGTTCCTCACCCCTTTCCTCATTCCTATTAATAAGAATTAACCAACATCACTGTAACCCTACTCGAGTAGTCGTTATTGGTAAGTCACCCTATGTTTCCAACATAAATAAATCTACTAGAGAGAATAACTTTATAATTTACGGCAATCTTATCTATTAGAGCTTAACTAAGAGTAAACGCGTTACTTAAAGCGTTCTAGCGTTAGAGATATATAAAATAGTTAGCGGAGTTAATATAGTAATTACAATTGGAACTACCCTAAAGATAATTATAGATCGACTTAAACTTCCTATTATCCCTATAATCGTATATACCAACTTATATTCCCTCTATAAGTGTTTAATTAAGCTTAGTACTATAAAGGAGAAGCGCCTTATAATTAATATTATAGCACTTTATTAATCCTATAAATAGTAAAAACTCTTTAAGATTTAATAGATTAATAGTTAAGATAATCTAGTAGATATAATAATAAAGGCAAACCTAAATAAGGCTCTAGAAACGTTTGTTAATACAAACACTCTATATATATAAGTTAAAGGTTAGGTTAAAAGGGAGTAAGAGTATAATATTCTATAGACCCTAATTTCAACTAGCTAATTAGGATTTTCCATACCCGGTATAGAAAATTGCTATTAGCTCGCTTATAACTAGCGCCTTAGCGGCCCCAACACGATATCCACCCACGACTTTAAGCAATATTTATATATAGATGGCAACTATAAAAGAAGAGTTGCTAGTGTTGGGAATAAGGCAAGCGGTTATTATATAACGCCGCGGCACTAGCGTAGCGAGGAGTCTTAGGCTCCTCGCCCTTTCTCATTCCAATTAAATAAGCTTTATTAACTAACATCACTATAACCTACTCAAGTAGTCGTTATTGGTGAGTCACCCTATATGACCAACATTACTAAAGTATTTAGAGTTAATAATTTATTTAATAGTCCACTCCTTATAGTTCTTATCTTCGTTCTTATCTCGGATTAGTACTAGTAGGGGTTTAGGCTATATCTACCCTAGTAAGGGGTTAGGCTAATAAAGGTATAGTAGCTATAGATAAAATATAGGCCATATTCTATGGGTGGCTAGGGTAAGTAGGAGTTCTAGCTTATATACAGCTCCCCTATTAATAACTTATTTAATTAAATAGGGGCTAAGGTTCTTATAATTAAGTGACTTTATAAGCCTCTATATAGAGATATTATATATATCTAGCTATACTTAGTCGCCAACACGTATCTCTAGTGGTGGCGTTCTATGGCGGTCAGTAAAGTAGGCCTACTTTACTTAAGCCTAGGCCATTTCTCCTTATCCCTTCGCACGTTGGAGTCCTACACTTGGCGCCAAGCCTAGGAACATCGTACACACGGGCGCCCAATAGGCGCCTCTTATTGGCCAGGCCCTTATCGATACCGTAGGACGCAAACCAACGTGCGAAGGGATAGTAGTTAAGTAGATTTTTTATACGGTCTATATACTAGTTAGTAAGTAGCATCTTAAGGCGTTTTCTAACCCTATATTTAATAATTAGAAGCTTTAATTATAGGATAAGCTTAAAGTTAATATAGACCACTTCCCTACTACTTAGGCTAAAATGGCCTATATCTTCGGCCGTACCGGCTGGGACGTATAGACGTACCTACGTCCGCGATACGTATAGGACTTAGCAGATCTCTTCCTCTCTAAAGAAGAGATAATTATTTACCTATCTTTTATTTATAAGGACCCCTTTAAAGTATAAAACGCCCGACTTAATTATAAATGCCTAAATATAAAAACGATAGAGACCTTCTAGGCCTTTTAGACCCGCTTTTTACACCTAGCTAGCTAGGCTTAAATTCCTTAGGAAGATTTAATACTGGACCTATTTAATAAGCTTACCCTAGACCTGCAGCGAGCCGTATTACTAGTTTTTACTACTATATAGACGCTAAAGGAACTTACGGACTAGTGCTTAGCTATTAACTAAGGCCTTTACTAAATTAAAGTATACGCTAAACGGTATAAAGCTAGAAACCCTTTAAGTTAGACTATAAGCAATATAAGAACGGCCCGTAATGCCCTAGCACGATCGGCAACCCCTATAGCACCACCCGTATAGCCCGCCGCCAATTTAGCAGCTAGCTATGCAGCTAGTCCTACTATAGGTCTAGTGAATGCTCGGCCTATATATAGGCCCTTAGTAATTAAGGAGCTTACTTCTCTTATAGTTAGAAAGGTCACCATATAAAGAATTGCCTAATAAACGCAAAAGTAGACGAGGTTCTATTAATTTAGGAGGACTCCGCTTCTGTATTAACTACTATAAGCTAAATAATATAACCTATAAGGACTGCTATCCGCTTTCCTAACTTAATAAAACTTTAGCCCAAATAAGTAGAGCTAAGGTCTTTATAAAGCTTAATATCTACTAGGCCTTTTACTAAATTAGGATAAACCCTAAGTCTAAAAATCTTATTATATTTTAGACCTATTACGGAATATATAAATATAAGGTACTTCCTTTTAGACTAACTAATGGACTAGCTACGCACCAACGGTATATAAATAATGTACTCTTTAATTACTTAGACGACTTTTATACGGCCTATTTAGATAATATTATAATTTACTTTAAGAATAAGCTAAAATACGAGGAGTATGTCTATAAAGTCCTATAACGGCTCTACGAGGCTAGCCTTTAGGTTAATATTAAGAAGTTAGAGTTTAGTATTAAGCGGATAAAGTACCTAGGTTTTATTATTAGTATAAATGAAATTAAAACCGACTTAGAGAAGACGGCCGTAATTAACTAGTAGGCACCCCCACGGACCGTAAAGGGGGTATAATTATTTTTAGGGGCCGTCGAAAACGGATTCTGCACCTATACGTGGTGACGGCTACAAACCTAGGTCTTTAAAGTTCAGACCCAAAGCCAACGCAGAGACGTTATATAGCGCGTGCAAGTAGGACCTAGTAGTTATATACGTCGTAGGGCGTAGTAAAAAGTTTTTACATAGGATAGTAAGATCTCAAAAACCACTACTAACGGTACCCCTTTATAATATAGCCACTAGTTCTCCTACTAAGCACCTATATAATCTAACGTGGATGAACAGCTTTTAAAAGCATCCCCTAGCCCCCAATGGAAAGCATTAACGACCTCACATTAACGGACGAACGAGCGTACGAGCGAACGAACAAATAAGCAAATATACGGCCCCTCCTAACCCCCAGGGCAGTCGCCCGCGGAGCATGCGGTTACTCGCCGTTTTTAACTACCAAATACTACCTAGCAGCTTGGATTGCGACCCACAGTTTTCCCTATCTCCTTTCGACGGAGTAGTAACCCTTAGAGAGGGCCTAGCTGGGGCCTAGGCATAAAAGATACCTAAATAACACAATATCCCGCTCGCTTATTAGTATTACGGTGGTTAGAACGGATAAATCCCCCTTACGCCTTTGATAGCTCTAGGGGGGGGGAGGCAAGGCGTATATAGCAGTGGTCTACATAAGAGATAGCATATAGGGGATGGGTAAGATATAGGACACAAAGAGATAATAAGACACAGCAATCGATCAGCAAGGCCTAGCTGGGACGTAGTGAACCCTAGCTTTAATAAGCTAGAGAAGGAAGTAGTGGTTCCTAAGGAGTTCAAAACATTTAAGGAGGAGGACGTGTAGTAGGCCTGTAGGGCCGCTGCTACGTGCAAACATGGCAAATNGGGGTTTTTCATCCTACTGAGGCTGCTTATAGGGTTTTTCCTCCCCCAACTGCAGGGTTTTCTTCATGTAAATTATAAGTTTTCCCCCCTATAACGGAGTAGTCTGCGTAGGCCAAGATAGGATCCGTATTAGACGTTAATCAAAGAACTACTACTAATTATTTTTAGGTTTTTGTAACTTCTACTAACGCTTTATTAAGAACTATAGTAGGATTACCCGGCCTCTTAACCGTCTTACTAGAAAAGACTAGCCCTTTTACTTTAACGCTATATATAGGCAGGCCTTTAATAAGCTTAAGAAACGGCTAGTATTGGCTCCCCTATTTACCTATTTTAACCTAAAACGGCCTTTAATACTAGAAACTAATGCCTTAAACAGCGTAATAGCTAGTGTTTTTCCCCCAGAAGTAACCGGATAAAGAGTAGCACCCTATTATATACTATTTAAAAACTATAATAGATGCTGAGCTAAACTACCACATCTATAATAAAGAAATGCTAGCTATTATCTCTAGCTTTTAGCACTGGTGTATATAGCTAGAGGGGACCCCTAAGCCAATTAAGGTAGTTTCAGATTATAAGGCTTTAGAATACTTTATAATAACTAAGGCCCTTATAGCCTAGTAGGCACACTAGGTAAATACCCTATCTTAGTTTAACTTCTTAATTATATATAGACTAGGTACTATAAACCGTGCGGACGCTTTTATAAGGTATAAGTAAAACCTAGATAACTAGATAGCTATAAAGATCTTATTATAGACCTAGACGCTACTATAACTAGAATACCTTAACCCCTAAATACGGGCAGAACTAAGCACGGACCCCCTAGGCGCTAAGATATATTTTATTAACTCCTCTAAACTTAACCTTATTAATAAACTACTATAGGCTAACTAAATAACCCCCTCTCTATAGGAGTACCGCAAAAAGGTAAAGAACGTTACTAGCCTATAGTCCCTTAAAAACGGACTACTTAAGTACTAGAAACGGCTAGTAGTAGCTAAGGAATAGAACTTATAGACCCAGCTTATTGCCAAAGCTTATACCTAGGTCTCTACGGCCTACCTTAGAAAAAAATAAGACCTGTAAGATTATTAGTAACCGCTACTACTAGCCTAGAATAGTTATAAATATTGACCGTTATATACGGAACTGTGATAGCTGCTATAGATCTATAATCCTATAAAATAAGACCCTAGGATTATTAAAACCACTCCTAATACTATAACGCCCTTAGTAATATATCTTTATAGACTTTTATAAGCTACCTATAGACCATAACGAATATAATATAGTTATAATTCTAGTTAACCGCTTTAATAAGCGCCTGTTTTTAATCCTATATTATAAGAATATTAATGCTAAAGAAGCGGCCTAATTATATATCTACTACGTCTACTAAATCTATGGACTACTAAATACTATTATATCCAATTATAGGCCGTAATTTATATTAGATTTCTAGAATAAGTTTACCTAGATTTTAGGCATTAAGCTAAAGCTTTTTACTATATATCACCCTAGATAGATAGTTAGACGGAAATTATAAATTAATACTTAGATTAGAGACTTCGGCCCTTTATTAACTACTTTTAAAATAACTGGGCTAAACTATTACCCTTAATAGACTATACCCAAGTAACCCTACCCTATAACTCTATAGGATTTGCCCCTATTTAACTAAAAATAGGATACTTACCCTATATAAGCTTTAACTAGGAAAGACTAGAAGAACCCCAGAATATATACAAAAAACTATCTTATAAGAAAGCACGGCAGTACGCTAAGCGCTTAGAAGAAGCCTAGATAGTAGCCCGTATAAATCTAAAAAAGGCCTAAAAATTAATATAATAATAGGTAAATAAGTATAGACAAGAGCCTGACTTTACCGTAAAAGATATAGTTTAGGTTATAATAAAGAACTAGAAGACGGAACAACCTAGCTATAAGCTAAACTATTAAATAGCAAGACCGTATAAGGTTCTTAAAAAGATAGGCAATATATATAAAGTAAAGCTCCCAAATTTAATTAAAGTTTACCCTATTTTCTCTCTGGATAAACTACAGAAAGCTATAAATAACCTATTACCTAGACAAAAGAATAAACCTCCCCTGCTAATCTAAGTAAATAGCAATAATAAATAGGAAATTAAAGAAATACTGGCCTATAAGCTTATAAGGGGAATGTTAAAATATTATATTAAGTGGAAAGGGTACGACCTGGACCCCACTTAATACCCTATATAGAACTTTATAGGTAGTCCCTATAAGCTTTAAAAGTTTTATAGTCGTTACCCTAACAAACCCGGACCCCTAAAGTACCTTAATAAGTAGATAGAGTGCTAGAATAGCGAAGACAATAAGCTGCCCATTAATTATAAAGATAAGAATACCCTATAGATATAATATAGACGTATAAAGCTTAAGGGCAGGCTTTTTTAGAAAAGGGGGGGGTAATATTACGGCGCTAGTAGAAACTAGTGGAAACTAGTAGAAACTAGTAAATTATATAGGCTTACGCGTCCCTCTTGCCGTGCTCGTGCCTTAATTAACTAAGTCGCTAATAATAGGGAGGCTAGTAAGAGAAAAGATACTAAAATAGTAAAAAAATAACTAGCAATAGAATAAGAATAAAGGAAAATACTATACTAAAATCTATAAAGAAAGCTATTAGAGGTATATCGAGAATATATTTATAGTATAAGAGCTAAAACAAGACCACCTAGGAGCTATTAGGAAATCTAAAGAATGCTATAGAAAAGGTATAGGAGTATTAAAAGAGAATGGGTTAGGTAATATTAAAAAGGAGCTAAAAATAAAATAATTAGTTAAAGGTAATAGATAAGCTAGATTATCTAAGGGATCTACTACTAGTATATAAGCTGTTTCCGCCTCTTCTTAATTATAATCATTTTTAGCCTCTTTATTCTTAAGCTTACGGAGACCTTACTTAATAAGACGCTACTCCTTAGAGTATACCTTTTTATAACCCTTTTTAAGACGAACTAGACAAGCATAGGCAGTCTATTAAGCTTTAAATACTTTCCGCTCTTTAATATAAATCTATTCTCTATTATTACGAAGCTTTTATACTTTAGTAAGAGCAGTAATAAGTTTATCTTTAAGGTGGAACGCCTTAGATTAAATATAGGACCCTATAATAAATTAGATAAGAAAGTTAAAGACTTTAAAGACTAGTAAAATACGTACACTTAGTGTTAGAAATGGATTAAATATTACAAGACGATTATATATTCGCTCGCGTATACTTAGTATAAAAAGAAGGCTAGTAACTAGACGGAGCCGCGATTATAATATATACTAACTTCCTTTCCTTATAATAAGAATAGGATGGTATAACTTTACTAAGTATAAGAATAACAGTTACTAGCTGGTTACGATAATTAGACGCAGGGGATTTAATAAAAGGTATTAAAAATAATAAAGGTTATTAAATTAAAAACGGGAATGCTATACCTCTAATAAACAACTTAGAGATAGAAGATATCTTTAAGGACAAAGATAGAGAGGAGGGGGATAGTGTTATAGACCTTATATTAGTAGTAGTACGACTACTAAGAAGAGATATAAATGGGTTAATTAAAATAGTATAGGAGATACTAGAACTGATTAAGCTATAAGATAAGAGGTAACTAAGTTATATAGCTAGTTACGTTATAAGTTTAAAACGTAGGAACGTAGGAATATAGAAACGTAAGACGTACTAACGTACTAACGTACTGACGTACTTAGTACATTTCTTAGGCGCAGTATTGTGTACTTAAAGGACTACAGTCTCTACCTAGATAGTTCTCTTTTTTATAGTACATTTTAGAATATAATTAGAGTTAATTTGTTAGGCAAACACTCCACTAGTTATTATTACGTTATTAACTTTCTTGTTATTTACATACCTAGCCCATTAATAAGTTTACAGTAGTTCCTACTACAAGGCTTTATTACACATTTACTATACGTCTACGGTATATCTACGTCTACAGTACGTTTACGGTGCGTCTACGTCTATAGTACGTCTATAGTGCGTCTATAGTATACCTATAATACGCCTACAGTACGCCTACTATACGTCTATAGTGTAGCGATTATTAATAGCACGATAGCTTACAGTGCATTTATAGTAGATTAGTTATCTATAGTAGACTAATTATAGTAGAATAGTTACAGTAGCTAGTGTTTAGTAACGTGTCCTTAGGGGCTATATAGCCTACGGTGCCTTAATACCAATAGTAAAGGAGTAAAGGGAGGCGATAAAGGGCAAAGGTAAATTTTATAGTAGAGTTTTCAACTTATAAGACTGTGTAGCTCTTTAAAATTGTTCTAATTTAGCTTAGCTTGGGGACTTTATATAATTAATTATAAAATTTAATTTTAATTTATTTTTGTCTCTTATCTAACGTCCAATATAGTCCTTTAAAAGTCTATATAGATATATACTTTACTAAGTAGGTAAATAAAAAAAACCATAAGGGAGATATAAGAGATATTAAATTAGATAATATCTATACTATATTAATAAAAGGAAAAACACTATTAGGTTACTACTTTAAGACTTAGTCCTATAGGACAGAGTATTTAAAATAACTATCTCGTCTAATTTACTACTTAAACTATACTTCTATATCTTATAGATTACTATAGATTACTATATACTATATACTTACTCTTAGCTCCTTCTTTAAGTCTCCGCCCTATATACGTATATATACGTTACCTATAGTTACTCTGCTTATAGTATAACCTAGTTCTATATAATCTTTTACCATAAAGAAACAGTAGGATAAACTAGGTATTTTATCTTAAGGCCCTAACCTAGGTCCCTTACCTCCCGCCTAAAATAATATAGAGGAAGACGAAATACTCCATATAGTAAGTCTAAGCTATAAGATAGTAGTGAAAGGCGAGTAGATAAGGGGCTTATTATAGGCTTCCCGCCTACAAGGTATATACAGTTCGGTTGCTCTATATAGGTGCTATATAGTTACATTGTAGTATAATATATTTATACCATACAGGAGGAGGGGGACGCCGGAGGTAGATGCCATGATTTAAATGATCTAAATGCGTACGTTAAGAGACATAATAGCCGCGTTTTGAGCCTCTGCTGGGGCTTACCCTCCCAGCGAAGGTTCTTCACGCCACCACCATATCGCAGCGCAGCCGTACGCATGTCTCTGTGTTTGCTCTCGCGGTCTATTAGCACGACCCTGATGGAACACCAATAGTAGCAGCTAGGCTCCTGGGCTCTACCGCGTGGAGGTGCTGAGGCCGATTTCATAAGGCCCTTAAGTCTTAATTTTAATAAGAACTTTTCCGGAATAAGGTAAGCAATCCGGAATTAAGCCGATCAAAGCGATACATGATTCATTCTGGAACAAGGACGACTCATTCCGGAATATCGTGTGTACCGGTGTCAGTCGGAACCCGTGGGGATCGTTTGTATAGTCGAAATAAATAAAATTTTCTTGTTCAACTTTCAAAGCCTCTCTTTTGACATCCATAAAGCATTTAGAAGAATTGTGGTGTGGGTTGAAGCATTTCCCTCTCAGTTCCTTAGAAAACAGTACCCCGAAATTGCATACGCGATATGCTAATCGAGTTGGGGGCGGGGGCGTTGGAGCTGAGTACTGTTAACTTTCGATATGTCCTCCTTGTCCCTTAGTTTCTTTCATAATGTTTCAACCATTGCCTGGGGATCTTCGGGCATATTCCGTTGAGGTAACATTGTACGACCGTCGCCAGACTCATTAAACAAAGACTTGAGTTTCAAGACATTCCCCACAATTAAAGTCCCGAGCTCGCTGGTGAAGAAAGTATCCTCCACATCTTTTGCTTATGAATGACATAGGCACCCACAATCAATTTTAGTATGAACATAACTGCACGAATTGGACGCAGACACCCACTGCCACCCAATGTTAGCTCTGATGTCAACTCTGACGGGGATAAGCCCCTCAAATTGCTATGTGAACCGTACACTGCTGCTCAGGGTCCAATCCTACTGGACAAGGTATGTTGTACTGCTACAATATTCTCAACCAACATTAAACCATTTCTTGATATTTCATACCTCCTAGTGTACTGATATTGCTATACTAGGTCGAGCCTCTTGCAGTGCCATTTTTTTCGTCAGGGGGAACTGTATCTATTCCAACAATCTCCAGAGGTGTGACTAATACGCCCCGATCTCCGCGAAGGATCTCATTGGCCCCTCCACTTCCTGCCAAACCAGCGCCTGTTGTCCCAAATATTAACTCCAACTCCGACCGTAATGGTAGACAGGCTGTATCACTACGCAGTGTTCGATCTCACTCTATGATGTACACTCGTAAAGTTTCAGAATCTCCCCGTTATCAAATATCCAGGCTGCCCGGGGATGCCATATATGGGCGGGATACCAAGAGGGTTAGCGATCATGGTGATGATCAGCACAAGGCCAGTCAAAGGTCTGGTCGGCCAGGATTTCCTCGCCTTGATCTGAAGGGCCTAGACGTTAGTGTTGAGGATGAGGTAGCGCAAGATATCCCCCGTACCTCAGCGGAAGAAGAAGACGACCCCGCTTCCATTACCACACGCGTTTTGGATCAAGGCCAAAGGTATTATACAGTCCAAAATGATACAGAGTATTCAGATTATCCATCTGTTTTGATGTCTCCGGCCGAACACGCTCGTCATGCGGTTGGATTCCACTACGAAAGCTTTCAAAGCCCTTGTACTAGTTCAAACTTGATATCTTCGCCTGTCTCCCAAAAGTTCCGGCCACCATCCACAGGATCATCATCGCCATCCGACTTAATTACATCTCTTACTTCTCTTCATTTAACGGACCATCCTAATACTGAATTATCCGTAGCTAACTCCCCTCATTCCAAGACTCTTAGACATAGTCACGATTCTTTCCCCTTTGCAATACCAGGTATTTCTAAAACCCACTCCGCTTCTAAAAGGACCGTTCACGCCGAAGAATTCCTAGCTACCACCCTGTCCGCTCGACTAAAAGAGCTTACTCTTCGTATCGCTCTTACCCGCTGTGAGCTCTCTGAATATACCAACCCAACCCTTGCTCTCACTACTTCTTTGTACGTCGCGCTTCCGTTAGCCCAGCAACTCTGCTACACGCCACTGGAAGGCCGCTGCTGGTACTGGGTCGGACGCGCCGAGGCTGCTCGTGGGAATTTGCAAAAAGCGCAAGAGGCACTCGAAAGGAGTTTGGAGGCAGGTTTGGAAGGGTTTGGTACGAAAGAGAGACTGAGGGAGGGGAGGGATGTTAGAGCTGTGTTGGAAATTGTAAGAGCGAGAATAGCCAGTGAGATTGATAGGGGTGGGGGTAGCCCTGGAGTAAGTCCTGCCCTATTAAGCCCTCTTGAGGGCGTTGGGGTAAGGCTCAGGGATATAAAGCAGATTCAAAAGTAAATGAAACAAGGCAAGCCGGAGAGATTGGGGAATTGGCTGGATAGAGATGGCTGGGAACAGGGTTGCAAATCAATCAACGGGGCTTCAATATTGAATTGAATTGATTGCCAAGACTCAATCAATTCAACCAACCGAGAGTTCGCTGGCTTGGCAACTTGATTAACCTAGAGGCCTTAATTAAATCAAATTAGTTAATAAATATTAAAGCTTTAATATTAGATAGATATATTACTAGGGTTAATAAGTCGTAATGCCCTAAACTTTATTTTTCTTAGTCTCCCTTACAAAAAATGTTTACCTAAGTATTACCCGTTGTTTATACTATTATATTACTAAAGAACTTTACTACTAGATTTACCTATTAATAATATTAATTATATTACTACTATAGCTTCTAACGCGCTAGATAATAGCTAAATAAATGCATTAATCCTCTCTTTAGCTTATTCTAATCCTACCGCACCTACGGACCTGTAGTGCGGTTTAGATTATAGCTTAGACGGTAATACTAACACGCCTACTACCGAATTCTAACTAGATAAGTATATAGAAATTAACTAGACGTATCTCCTTAGTTACTATTTTTCTTATTTAACGTTAGGTAGACAACGTGAGCCTATATAGAGTTATAAATATAATATTAAGTAAAGTGGAATGGGTGGGCGGTATTAGGTCTATAAAATCTACTATAAAAAGAAGCCTTATATATAATATATCTATTTAGATATAGGCACTGTAAATTACTTTAGGCATATATAGGAAGAATATAATATTAGTGACACTTCTATAGAGAAAGCAAAGTAAGGATAATTAATCTTTAAATAGCTATAACTCTAAGCTAATAAGTTAAGAATTTAAGCCTAAATAAATACCCTTACCTAGAGCTTTAATATAGATTATTTTACGTAGCTTTTAATAAAATAAGTTATACGTAATAATATTCCGATTTATAATATTAGGAAAATATTCACAGGCTAAGATTTAAGTAGACTTTATTTAGCGCGTTTCGCGTAATTAATACGCAATTAACTAACTTAATACATTTAAAAGTCAAATAATATATAATTGACCAACTTAATATATTTAAAAGTTAAATAATACGTAGTTAACTATAAGGTATATTACCTAGGTGTATAGTAGAGAGTAGGTAAGCCGAGTATAAGTTATAAGGAGAGTCGATAAAAGAGGACGATATAGTAAAAAGTATAGCAATAGCCTCGTACGGAGACGAACTAATAAGGAGGGAAAGGGCTATAAGCCTGAGGTGCTTATAAGGAGGTGTTAAGCCTAGCCTTCGGCTAGGCCTTGGCTACCCCTAAGCGGCCCTTAAAACCTTTACCGCACATGCAACCTTATTAAAAGGTAGCGCCACACTCCAAAACTTACGCATACCCATCTTACCATTAAAAACAATCGATTTTCCAACTTTTAAAACCTAATTCCTCCTGCCTAGCGAGCTAGAGGTGGATTTATTTGTTATTTTACCCCCTTTTCCCCAACAGAAAGTTCTTCTTAGGGGTGGTCCTAGCTTATAAGCGAGGCACGGACAGGAACACCAAAACTACTACTACTATTACTAATACTAAAGCTACGAAATAGGAGCTAGTTTTTCTACTACCTTTTAGCCTAATCCCCCCAGAAATCTTCTAGTAGGATTAGTAAGGAGAAAGGGTATAAGGATAGTAAAAACTAGGGAACCTCCCTATAAGATATAAAATGCCAAGGCCTAATAGGTCTAAAAAAAACTCCTATAAAAATAAGTAATAAAGAGTCTACATCTACTTTTTCTCTCCCTTCTCCTTCTCCTAGCCTATTTAGGACAGGAGAAAAAAGAGGGTATCCTTAGTCTTCTCCTAAAAAAGAAAACCAAAAACCTGCAAAAAAGACAATAAAACTAATAACTACTATGGATAGGATATCTAATATACCTTTTCCTCCCCTCTCTCCAGAACAACACCTACAAAAGGCTTTAGAAAGCCTACTCCAGGCCTATAAAGGGCTAAAAAAAAGAAGAAAAAGAAAAAGAATAAGTTAAAAAGATAGGGAACTATATACGGAGTATCTTAGTAGAAGAAGATCCCTTTACAAAAGAAGAAATAGAAAAAGATGTCCTAAAAGGACTAGTTAAAGAAGTAAGAGCTCTTTATAAGGAGGTAGCCCCTACTAAAGAAACCTACGTAGAGAGGCTAAAAAAAGGCCTCCTTACTTCGTCCTCTCTACCCTCGTCACTACCGTCTCCTACCCCCTCTACTTCTACTAGAAGTAAGAAAAAGCAGCTATAAGAAAGGAAGCTAGTCCTAATTATAGACGAAAAGGACTAATTCCTAGATATATTCTCTATACGAAACAAAGTTAATTAACTATTTACATCAAAACTATAAGTAAAAAAGCCAGTACTAGTGTCCATAGCTAGAACTAAAGGAAAATAAAATATTTTCCTTATGACTATAAAAGAGTATAATATAGATTTCCTAGTTAAATATAAGGAGATCTAGCATAACTGCTTTACCTTTTAAAGAGAATAAAAACTAGAACTATAGGTTTAAATTATAGCTTATAGGGTTCCTACTCTACCTTTCCTAGGAGAAGGAGGCTCTAAGCTTCTAAAAGAAGAAATTGAGACCTTTAATCCTATAAGGATATAAGGACTATCTAAATGGGTCTTATCTAGCAAAAAAAGATATAATCTATAGACCAGATTTAGCTCTATAGTTTTTACTATAGAGAAAGAAGAAAAAAGACAAGAAATCCTTAAGCAAAAAGAGATATTAATTGTAGGTACAGCTACTAAGGTAGTAAAATACCTCAAAGTCTCTCCTACTACACAGTGTACTAGCTACTAAAAGTTTAGCCATATAGGAGATAGATGCTCTACTAAAGCCTATAGACTTTATGCGGCTGTATATTTATCTAAAGACCACTTCTATTTTACTTATATAATAAGTGGCAAGCCCTATAGATATACTACCCCCCTTTGCATTAACTGTAAAGAAAACCACTTTATAAATAGTAAAGACTGCGAGGTTCTAAAAGCAGCTAAGCTAGTAGGTAGTACTAGCTTAGAAGGTTCTATAGAAGAATAAAATAAAATAAATAGGATTTTAGAAGGAGGTAACTCCTACTAAGCTCTTAGTAAAAAGATATTAAAGAGTAAAAGGATAGAAATAAATTGAAAAAGGATAGGGATAGGTGTTAGGATTTCCTATAGTTTTTCCTACCGTTTTCTTATTCCCTAATAGTTATAGTACCTTAGTATTTTACTAAGGAGCTATAAACTCTGAGGGGTTTATAAACTACTAGGATATAGCTACTAGTATATTTTAAGCTACCTAGAAAGGATTTATATATATAAAACTATAGCGCTATAGCCTAGAGGCTGCATACGCAGTATTATACGTAGTATAATATAACGGACCTAAAATTAAAAAAAATTAAAAAGCCGCCCTTAAGCGATATACCCAATATAATAAAGCCTTATAGTAGGAACTACGGTAAACTTATTAATGGGCTAGGTATATAGGTAAATAAGAAGTTAGCAATATAGTAATAACTAGTAAAGTAGTTACCTAATAGATTAACTCTAATTATATTCTAAGATTTACTATAAAGAAAAGAACTATCTAGGTAGGGACTATAGTCCTTTAAATATATAACCGCGCTTCTAAGAAATCCTCTTTATACGTAATATACGCCTTATATATAAAGTACGTAAGTTCCTTTTATTCCTCTTATTTAATACGTAGTACGTTATATAGTTCTATCGGCTCTATTTTAGACCGTGCCTTAATTAACTAACTAGTGGCTTCTAACTCCTTTTCTAGTAGTTATAATATTATACTTAAAGCGTCTATAATACTATCTCCCTCCCTTTTATCTTTGTCCTTAAAGACTCTTAATATCTTTAAGTTATTTACTAGAGGTATAATATCCGTCTAATTAATTTAGTTAATATTATTACTTATTATACCTAAAGCTTCTTCTTCTTTATACGCCTAACGTCGTGCCTACACCATTGCTGCAATATTATCGCTTAGTAAAATTATACCTTCTCTATGTTCTTATTGTGCGAAAAAGGGATTAGTTTACGTTACGTTAGTAAGCTTATCCTTATAACAACTATCCTCTTATTTAAAGTGTACTAAAGCGAATATTTATTTATCCTATAACGTCCGCTTTACTTTTAATGCTAAATATACGCGTTTTATTACTCTTAATAGCCGTCTAGTTCCTTAGTTAATTTACCTTAGGGTCTTATATTTAATCCGCTACTGCTTATTTTAATAGTAAGCTATCTTAGGCTCTTACTAAGTTAGAATATTCTCACAACGCGGAGTAAAGGGCCCTAAATGCCCGTATTACGATATCTGCTTAGTTACTCTATCTTAAGAAGGTTTATAAGAAGATGCGTTTTAAGAAGTAGAAACTTATAAAATAAGGTTTATAGGAACTTAGTAATAAAAGAACGGATTCTCTTTTATCTAAAAAGGAAATAGATCTAAGTAGTTTAGCAACTGCTTCTCTTGGGTCCCCCTTAAGTAACTTATTCTTTAGTAATCCTTCTTTATTAATACTACCTAACCTAATTTCCTCTAATACTCCTATACCTTTCTTATAGCGTTTTTTAGATTCTATAGTAGTTCCTAGGTAGTTTTATTATAGCCTATCTACTTAACCTTATACTATATTTTATTGTTAATGTCCTTATAACTAATAATTTTTAAAACTTACTATTTATCTTCCTTTTATCCTCTATACGTATCTACTTTATAGATTAGTGGCTTAATATTCCCATATACTAGCTCTAGTATTATAATATACTATATAGGGTAGATCTTTATCTTAGCTAGTAGGTTTAACCTAAATATAACTAGTAAAATCCTTTATATAATTTTAAAAGGTCCTAATCTAACATAGTTTAACTTTTTACTTAGTTATTAACTCTTAAAACTTTTGTATAGTACCTACACTTTATCTCCCTCCTTAAGATCTGGTCCCTTAGGTCTCTTAGCATTATAGTACCTTTTTATTCTTTTTTATACCTTTTTTACTAATTCTATAAGGTCTATATAAAGATTTATTAGTGTCTTTATTCTTTCTTTAGCTATACTACTTATTTTCTTTACTTACCGTAGTAATAATAATGTTCTTAGCTTATATCTATAATTTACCTTAAATAGTAATATGCCTATTCCTTCTTATAGTGTTATATTATATATAAACTATATAACTAGTAATAGCGATACCCAATTACTTTATATATAATTAATATAATGCCTTAGATACTATTCTAGCGTCTAATTTAGTCTTTTTATTTGTCCGTCCGTTTACGGATAATATACGGTAGAAGTTGCTACTCTAACTTCTTATTTCGCTAAAAATACCTCCTAAAATACTATGATAAATCTTAGATCTCTATCCAATATAATCTTACTTAATGCTCTATATTTTATAAATACTTCTTTAATATAGATTCTAGTAATATCTTCTACTAAGATTTCTTCTATGCATGCTATAAAGTAGCCCTATTTAATTAGTTTATCTACTATTACTAAGATTATATTATGCTTCTATCCAGTAATAGAATCTCTTAACTTTAATAATTTAACGATAAAGTCCTATAATATAACCTCCTATAGTCTTTCTGGTATTTTAATAGGTTATAGCCCTCCATATAGCTTATACCTTATTAGTTTATTTCTTTAACAATTTAAATACTTTTTATTACTTTTCTAGCTATACTCTAGATTCTATTAATAATTTTTTTTAAAGTCTTAATACTAAGCCTGTTGCTTTATTATGTCCTTAAGTTATTCCCTTATAGAAGTCTTCTATAAAATACTCTGCTATACTCTTTAGGATATACTTTATTTCTTAATTTTCGTATATATCCATCTATAGATCTTTTAGTTATACTTTTAAAATTCTTTATACCTAAAAGCTTTCTGGTGTTTTATAGACTCTTTTTAGTTTATTATCCTCTTAAGTTACTACTAGCTTAAGGTAATTATATCTAATTAATCCGTCCTTATCTCTACGTAGTATTACTCCTAATAGTTTCTTATTATTTTATAGTTTAGCCTTTTTACTAAGTACGTCTACCTTTATATTCTTAGTTCCTTTAATATATTAAATTTTAAAATAGTATTTTATAAGCATCTCTACCTATCTAACCTATTTATAATTAAGTTTTTTTATTATTAGGAACCCTATTAGGTTCTTATAATTTATTTTAATTATAAATAGTTTTTCTACACCTTATAAGAATACTCTTTATTTTTTAAGTACTGCGACTATACCTAATAACTCTTTATTATAGATGTTATAGTTTAACTCTAGAAGTGTTATTTTCTAACTATAGTATACCACTAGATGCTATATACTCCTATATTTCTATAGTAAATATACTCCTAGTATAAAGTCTAATATATTTATTTCTATAACTATATCTAGTTTTAGTTAGTAGATTTTAAGGATTGGCTCCTAGGTAAATAGCTCTTTAAGTTCCTTAAATAGGTTCCTTTACTTATCTCCCTATACCTATAGTTCCTCTTTTTTTATAAACCTAGTAAATAGTTTAATATTCTTTAACTACTATGCTATAAACCTTTTATAGTAGTTACAAACCCCTAAAAATAACCTTAACTATGTTATATTCTCTAGTTCTTAATAACTTACTATAGCTTTAATCTTTTTTAGGTCTATACTAATATAACCTAGTTTAATAATAAATTTAATAAAATTAGTCTTCCTTATAAAGAACTTGTATTTCTTAATTACTACTAGCATCTATTTTTTTAATAGTCTCTTTAAGACCTATTTAACGTATTCCCTATATTTTTCCTTAGTTATTAAGTAGATAATAATATTGTTAAGGTATACTATAATAAACTTATTAAGGTGTTCCCCTAATATACTATTAATCCGTTTCTAAAACGTTGCTAGTATATTTATAAGCCTAAATTATATTACTAATAGCTTATATAATCCTTCCTTTAATTTAAAAGCTGCCTTTTATTTATTGCCTTCCTTAATTTTAATCTAATAGTACGCCTATCTTAGATCTATCTTTATAAAGATTTACGCATTACCTATTTAATCCTAAATTTCGCTAATTAAGGGTAAAGAATACCTATCCTTTTTAGTAATGCTATTTAACTGTCTATAGTTAATATATAGCCTAAGTTTTCCGTTTTTCTTTAGTATAAATAATACTAGATATCCTACTAATAACTATAATAGTTTAATATATCCCTTTTATAAGTTCTCCTAAATAAACTCCTTAAGTACTCTTAACTCCTCTTAAGTAAGCTTATAGGTTGGAAAGAACCTTAAACTTATTTCTAATTCTAACTCTATCTTATAGTCCTATACTATATAATTTACTAGCCTTTTACTTTCTAGGCTCTATAGTTTCTTACTATATTTATAGTATCTTTTTAGTATATAACTTAAGCCTCGCTTAATCTCCTTATATATTACTTTAACTTAGTATTATACCTACTTAGTCTATTATTATATTCTATATTATTAAGTATTTCTAATATTAACCTAACCTATAATCTAATTAATCTTTAGATTATATTTCTATAATTAAGGTATTCTTAATACTGCCTTATCCTATCTTAATAGTAGGATATTAAAAGATATCTTAATTTATCTTCCTTTAATAGTTATCTAAATAGGTCCTATTTTAAGGTTAATAATGCCTCCTCTATAGGCTATTAGATCTTCTAAAATTATAACTAATAGGTAAAATTGTTCCTTCTATCTATAAGGTAATCCTTTTTTTTTTAACTACTACTAGTAAAATATAGTTCCGTATTACCCTACTATCTATTTATACTTTAAACTGTTAATCTTACTAATTAACTTATAAATTTAGGTGTTATCCTTAAATTCCTTTAAGGGTCTAAGGGTTTACTACTAGCTCCCTCTAGTTTATAGGCCTCTACTTTTCCTAACTATTAGCTGCTTACCTTATATACTTAGCTTACATTTTAGCTAATACCTAGTTCGCTTTTTGTCCTCTATATACTATAAATATATATTCTCTAAGTATTCTTCCGTAAGAAATCTTTCTAGTTAAAGTATTAAGTCTCCTAACTCCTAAACTTCTACTAAATGCCAGCCGTATATATACTTAGTATTTCTATATTATTGCTTATCTAGCGCCTAATATATCCTTATAGGGTATTTCCAATTCTTTTCTTTTAGATTTTTGTACATTTTGTATATATTATCTATATATGCAATCTATACTAATATATAATACACTAGGTGCTTTAAGTTAACTCTTAACTTATTTTTATCTTTAAGTTTAAACCTCTATTATATTAATCTAAACGTTATAACTTTATTTATAGGTATTAAAATATATCTCTTACTTCTCTAGTCCTCTAATTATTTCTCTAAATCCTTTAATATTATAATTAAGGCTCCCCTAATATAAGTTATAGCTTTTTTAGTAATTAGGTGGTCCTAGATAACTCTTTTATCTAACTATATATAGAAATCTTCCTTTTTATCATTATGTCGTTGCCTATACTACTTTTAGTATAGCTACTAGAGTATATACGGCTTGTCTGTAAGGAAGTATCTTCTTATTACTATATTATAATAGCCCTTTATATATTATTCTTTAAACCTAGTAGAGATCCCTAGATCCTCTTTATCTTCTAATTTAATAAGCTATTTAGCTCTTAGCGTGCCTACCCTAGGCCTATTAGTAATTCTTTATACTAGTGCTCTGTCCTTTATATAACCTAGTATACTAGTTCTCTAATCTAGCTTTTGTTCTTACTATATAAGAATTCTCTATCTAAATTCCTCTATGTTTTCTTTTAGTTTTTGCCTTATAAGTAAATCCTTAAAGTCTTCTTACTTCTTAATTTTAGTTTATTTAATAGTCCTTATTTATATCTAGAAATCTTAGTTCTATAAAAATCTTAATCCTAAGCTTACTTCTATCTTAAGCTTGGCTTTAGCCTTAGTCTAACTAGGCTTCTTTAGTGTTCTTATCTCGTCTTAAGAGTCTTAAATCTTACTTATTTTACTTTAAGAATCTTATATCTTTAGGAAACTTCGTCCTAAGCTTATTTATATATTACTAAACTAAGCCGTTACTCTGCTCTATTAGTTATCGTCTATTATAAGTCCTTAAGCTTATCTTATCCTATCTTAGGAATCTTAAGCGTCTTATATCTTGTCTTAAGAATCTTAAGCCTTTAGCCTTTTGCCTTTATTAAGTGCCGAAGTAGTTTATTATCCTACTTCTCCTACATCTTATAAAGCAATAGATATTATATTTAGTAGGGTCTTAATCCCTACTAATATTCCTTATTCTATAGTAAAATTATCCTCTACCTTTTATATAATATCTCTAAGGTTTATATACTCCTAGTAAGCTACCTTTATTACCTTATTATTATTAAATATTTCGCCTATATTAAATTTATTATCCTTAATATCTAATCTATAAACTAGTTTATTAGTTCCTCTAAATTTTAATAATTTTAGCTTTTATAGCTAATAGCTTACGCTATACTTAGCGTCTTTATAAATTTAGTATATGTTATTATAATAAAACGTAAAACCCTTAATTAAATATTCTTTTGTTCCTTATAGTATACTATTATCCCTATATATATATATATATCTTCTACTAGTCTTATTTCTTTTACTATATAGTAACTCTAACTACTTTTATAGTCTTTAATATAATAACCCTATTTTTTATAATTTATATAAGCTCCTTCTTTAAACTATTTTTTTTGCTATAGAGTCCGCCTAAACATCTTTTACTACTAAAATCCCTAGTTTAGCCTTTGCTCTTTAGACCTTTAATTACTTAATCTTTATCCTCTAGGTTTCTATAGTTGTTTATTCTATTTTTAGTTTTCTTTAATACTACTTAGGTTTATTGGCTTTACGCTATACTATAGTTTCTAACTTTAACTTTACTAATGCGTGCTTTACGCCTTATATAACTATAGAACTCTATCCTAACCCTTCTTAGTCTGCTCTCTTTAGTAGATTCTATTATTAATCTTAATTGCTTAATTAATTAAATCCCTAAGAGTATCCATATCTTCTATTAGGATAATTATATCCTAAACTTTCGCTTTAAGTCCCTGTTTATACTATACCATAAGTGCCTTATTATTTTATTTAACTTATATTGCTAATATTTAAAACTATATTATATACTTAATTACTAAAGTTCTTTATACTAGGTTTTAAAGCTTTCTTTCTACCGTAGTAGTTACTTCTAGGTTTCTAAATATCTATATTAAGCGTTTTACGAACCCGTTCTAACTTAAGAATATATACTATACCTCTTAGTTAATAGTTATTATACCATATTCCTATACTTCCGTAAGGTAAGGCTTAAACCACTTAAGTACTCTCCCTATTAAGAATAATCCTGCGTAAGTGACTTAATCTATAGGCGTTCCTAGTTTAACTCCTTTCTATATAACCTTAAAGTATATTTATATAAGGAATCCCTTAAGCTTTAACTTCTCTCCTGAAAATCGCTTAATTAAGGATAACTTAACCTTAGCTGCTCTAATGCCATTAATCCTTTCTTTAAATATCCTGTTATTATCTGTTAATTAATTAACTATTTCCTATAGCTATCCAACAGTAACTAGTTATAAGTTAGTATTTATTATACTAGTATTATTACCTAATCCCAAGGTAGTTACTACTATAGACGTTATCGTAGCTACTGCTTTTAGTAGCATGTTATTTAACTTTATTAATACTATAACCTTAGTAGTAAATATATAACAAAGCCTTATAGCAAGAACTATAGTAGACTTATTAATAGGCTAGGTATATAGGTAAATAAGAAGTTAATAACGTAGTAATAACTAGTAGAGTAGTTACCTAACAGATTAACTCTAATTATATTCTAAGATTTACTATAAAGAGAAGAACTATCTAGGTAGGGACTATAGTCCTTTAAATACACAACCGCGCCCCTAAGAAATCCTCTTTATACGTAATATACGCCTTATACATAAAGTATATAAGTTCCTCTTGTCCCTCTTATTTAATACATAGCACGTTATATAACCTTAGCTACTATTCCTTATTACATAGTTCTATCGGCTCTATCTTAGACTATACCTTAATTAACTAACTAGCGGCTTCCAACTCCTCTCTTAGTAGTCGTAACATTGTACTTAAAGCGTCCGTAATACCCAAGTAAGGGTTAAAATAACGCTTATATTACCCCCCCCCTTTATTAGGGCTAGCCCCTAGCCCATATACCCAAATAAATTAATTCTATATATAAAAGGTAAGTAGTGCTAAAGCCTTACTTATATAGGGAAATAGGAAATAGGGAGCTAAGCAGCCTTAATAAAAACCTTAACCTATAACCAAAACCCAGTAGGAAAAAAGGTCTTATTTAGGTAGGAAAAGAGCGTCTATTAATAGGGTAAGACTTAATTATATATAATTAGTCTTGGAGATAATCGCCTGCGATTAAGTCTTAACAGCTCTATAGCTAATAGCCGTAAAAATATCCCTTATATTACCCCCCCCCCTTTTATAGTTAGCCCCACTATTACCTTATAGTAGAGGGAGATTATAAAGGGCTTATCCTAGAAGGGGTTTAGAAGAATATTGGCATTTAACCACAATAGGGTCTTATAAGCTAAGCTATAGCTTTTAAAGTAAGCTAGAGCTCTTAGAGTAACTAAAACTCTTAAAGCAACTAAAGCTTTATAGAGATAATTACGTAGGATCTTTAAGCTAAAGCTCTTAGGGTAAGCCGTAGTCTATAAAACTATATAGGATCTTTAAGCCAAAGCTTAAGGTAAGCCGTAGCTCTAAGAGACAACCGCCTACGGTTAAGTCTTAGTAGCCCCTAGGCTAACAGCTAAAGAGTCTCTAAATTAGGCTATAGCCCTTAAATAAGCCGTAGCTCTAAGGCAAGGCATATCTCTAAGAGATAATCGCCTGTAATTAAGTTTTAATAGCCCTATAACTAATAACTGGAAAGTCTTTAGGTTAGACCCTAGCCCTTAAATAAGCCATAGCTCTAAAGCAAGCTATAGCTCTAAAAGATAATTGCCTGCAATTAGGTCTTGGCAGCTCTATAGCTAATAGCTAGAAAGTCTTTAGGTTAGGCCCTAACCCTTAAGCGATTGTAAATAATCTAAGAGTTATAGCTTTTAAAGTAAGCAGTAGCTTATAAGACTACCTACAATTTTAAAGCCGAAGCTCTTTATATCTCTTTAAGGACGTTTAACCTTTTAAGCTCTATTAATAGGACTTCTATAACAAGCAAACCGCGCTTAGCCTAAAGAGCGTTATTAATCTCCTTAGAAGATAATCGCGTCTAATTTAGTCTCCCTTTTCTAATCTATATTCTATAACGTGATCGGTAAGTATCCTGGCCACGCAAGTATCCTGGCCACCCCACCAAAAATCGCGAAATACGTGACGCGTTACTCAACTACCACCTTAATGGCCACGCCACGATAACAAGAAGCCCTTTTTTAAGAAGGTAGACTTGATCTAGCTATCCAAGCCTATAAGTAGGGCCAATTCTCAAGTTTCCGAGCCGCCACTAGCACGTACAATGTGCCCCGGAGCACTGCCTAGCTACGCGTTAAAGGCATCAAACCAAAACGCGATTCTGTTGGACCAAATCGCCGTCTTACACCAGCACAAGAAGAGAGTCTTAAGCAGTGGATTCTATCAATGGATTAACGCGGTATGCCACCTAGGATTGCTACCGTACGGCAGATGGCTAGTCTCCTAGCTACCCAGTATACCAGATCAGCTACCCTACAACTAGTCGGTGAAAAATAGGCATACAATTTTATTAAGCGCCATAACGACCTATAGTCTAAATATAATCGCAAGTACGACTACCAGCGTGCTAAATGCGAGGATCCTATACTTATTCGGGCCTAGTTTAAACGCGTTTAAGACATAAAGATAGAATATAGAATTCTCAACAAAGACACCTAGAATTTTAACGAGACTGGCTTCCAAATGGGTGTTATTGCAACCGTAAAAGTTGTTACTAAAACCGACCGTGCTGGCCGTCCTAGAACAGTATAGCCAGGCAATCGAAAATGGGTCACAATTATTAAAGCTATTAATGCCCTAGGGGTTGCAATTCCATTACTCGTTATCTTTAAGGCAATAATACACCAGGCTGCCTGGTATAAGGACAATATTATACCACACAACTGGTCAATTGGTGTTAGTAATAACGGCTAGACGACAAATAAGATTGGCCTAACCTGGCTAATGGAGGTCTTTGATAAGCATACAAAGGTTCGCACAGTTGGCACGCATCGGCTACTAGTACTAGATGGCCATAATAGCCACGTATCGCCTGAATTTGATCGGTTCTGCCTGGATCATTAAATAGTCGTCCTCTGTATGCCAGCGCATTCGTCCCATCTACTACAGCCGCTAGATGTAGGCTGTTTCTTGGTCCTTAAGCAATTGTACAGAAGCCTCGTTTAACAGATCATAGGCCGCGGTATTAATTACATTAATAAACGCGAATTTCTGCCACTATATAGGCAGGCTAGGTAAACAGCACTACATCAGAACAATATATAGGCAGGATTCGCTGCTACTGGCCTAGTTCCATATAGCCCTAATCGCGTATTAGCATAGCTGCACACCAAATATCGGATGCCGTTACCCTAATGTCTGCAATTAAATGCATCCTGGATAGCTGAGACACCCCATAATATTACTGAACTATAACAGCAGACGGCCCTGCTAAAGCGTTATCTTAAACAGCGTACGCATAGCCCACTAAGTCCAGCAGGATAAGCCCTTAGCCAGCTTGTTAAGGGGTGCGAAATGGCGATGTCAAGCGCTGTACTACTTGCAAGCGAAAATGAGAAGCTACGTATGGAGAACCGGCGCCAAAAAAAGAAAAAGGCACAGCGGCGCACGTATATAGCTAGGGGAGGTGTTCTATCAGGAGCAGAAGGGGCTTCTCGGGCACAAGCTGCCCAGGAGGGGGCAGCAGAGGCAGTGGCTGAGCGACCGCAACGGGTAATGCGCAAGTGTAGCATGTGCAAATTAACAGAACATAATGCACGTACGTGCCCTAGACGTCAAATAAATAGCCAGTAGATAGCTACACTAAATACAATTGTTCGTTGTTGAGTAACGCGTCACGTATTTCGCGATTTTTGGTAGGGTGGCTAGGATACTTGCGTGGCCAGGATACTTACCGATTACGTTAACCGTTATTAATAAACACGATCCTAGATATCTGCTAGTATACCTACTTATTATAGTAAACTAATTAGCCTAGGTAAGAGGGAAAGGATTAAGATTTTCTTTTTTTCTTTTAATTTATATCTACTACTATAAGCGGATGCGATTTGCTAAATAGTATATAGGATTTAATAGGAGGACCCTAAAGAATACGCCCTATTTTAGCCCCTTAACGACTAAATACCCCCTACCTAGCTATAGACGACATACTAGCAAATTATTAAACGCTCTTACTATTCCCTTTAGATCTGCTAATATACCTAGGAAGTATAGTATGTAAGGTAGACTAAAAGATATAAAGATATTTTAGCTGAGCGGAGGCGGAGCGCGTAAGACTAGCTAAAAGGAAATACTAAGGTTTTCCCCCCTATAGGGCTTTTCCTATATAGGTAGCAGCCTATATAGGTCTAAAAATAGACCAAATCGGGTAATAAATAGAATTAATAATACTTATAATATAATAGATATAAAAATAAAAATAAAAATAAAAGTTTAATATTTAGTAATATTATATAAGAATATTAGTATATAGTAGTGTATAGGGAGACTCTATAGTGGAGTCGTTATAAAGAACGAATCTATATACTAGTAGGGCTATTATAAAATAACAGGAAGCTGTAACAAATGCCCGCCCCTCTATTAATAAGTCAATTTAATCTTATACAGAGTTACTTAATAAATTTAAAATGTATACGTATTGCAAGAGATTTAAGAGTTATTTACCAAGCCTCTAGACCGTATTTCTACTACCTTAAGCTCTAAAAACATTTATGTTTAATAATTTCCAGTACTAAATAAATCGTATTGATTGAATATTGAATGTTAATATTCAATATTTTAATAAGTGTAATTAGTATTAAATATTGATAGGACGTAACAAAATAGTTAAGAGACGTCTTTACAAGAGTCGATCATCTCTAAACCCAAAAAGGGAGTATTTTATCTTAAAAAAAAGTACTATTTTAATAGTCATGACCAAGTGAACACAATTCTCTGATGTACCTTTTTCTTAGTTGCTGTGTGATGACGGGTATTGTTGACTGACCCACGAAGCAACTCGCGATATTAATAAAAAAAGCCACCATTTCTGCTTCAATTTCCGTTTCAACTTTCCATTACCGTCGAAGTCTTATCCGTCGTGAATGTACCTGTGGTGTCTCCAAGCGGTGTTGCACTCGAAGCTGGTCATTCTGGAATGGCTTAACAGGCGACAAATGCCGACGACTACACCGGAGATTTGCATTCTTTTTGTATCCGAAATACTCCCCTCGTGAAGAAGTATATAATAGCTATATAATAACAATTTTTTTCTTTCCTCGAAATATCTATGAAATCTTGATCAGTATTTCCAGTGAATTCTTTATGGTTGTGTAGTGTAGTGGTTAGCACTCGGGATTTTGATTTCATATTGAAATTTCCCGCGACCCCGGTTCGATCCCGGGCACGACCTTAGCATCTTGCTTTTTGCCCCTTTGCTACACCCAAAATACCTATCATGCAGTATTGTGCTTCTAGCAAAACCGTCTGTAACGTTGCTTATGGGGGACGGGTTTCAAGGTACCCAAACTTCGTCTGTGTCCTCCCGCTCGAAGTTTTAATGTTGGAAACCGTTATAACCCGCATACAGTGTCTGCAGATAGATACTCAATTATACGCGCTCTATTTTTAATTCCTGTACCTTCGCGAAAGGACACTCGTTTTACAATGGCAACCACAACTCCGAAGCGGAAGCCTTCAAGGTGATGAGATGCATTTCTTTGCCGCGTAAAATATACGGCAAGTTCGTATGGACTCGCCCTCGCAATTTTAGCGTCTCCTTCACTTAAGAGCTACGAATAAATCAAATTATACAATTATATCCTAACTCTAAGTCTGCTAGAACATTTATCTGTGTTCTGGAAATGAAGAATACGCCAGTGTGGCCATACTGGTCATAACGTAACGCTAAAACTAGGGTATTTTGCTTATAAACTCAAGTGCCGTCTAACCAGTGCTTTTATCAATATTTAATACTTATTGATAAGGACTTAGTATTTTTTAATAACACTATAACAACATATTATTGAATTAAATATAAATTAAAAAGCGTTTAAATATTTATATTATTATTCCATAATATGTTATAATAGTGTTATTTAAAAATACTAAATCCTTATCAATAAGTGTTAAATATTAATAAAAGCACTACGTCTAGCTGCTTTTATATTCTGCGCACCTAATATATCTACTTACCCCCCCCCCCCCTAGGGTCGCTCTTATTGCCCTTAGAAGTATCTTATAATATAAGTATATATGCTTTATCTTTGGACTACAGTGATAAGTTATAAAAAGGTTAAAATGGCTTTAGGCTACTATAAATTAGCCTTATTACGGATATACCAATTATCTTATATATGGGACAGTATATCTATATAGGGCTAACTCGCAATCTATTTAGAGGTACAATTAGATCTAACTCTAGACCGTATATAGTCCCTAAAACTTACTAGCAAGCTTTAAGACGTATTTTATCGGCGTATTATTACCTAGTTATAATCGTCTTTATACACGGGCTCTTATTAGGATTAGCTGTTAAAGCTAATATAAAGGGACTAAGATATAAGTCAAGCCGGGGCTTCTAGTATAAAGGGTAGTTTAAGTAGTAAGATGCTTGTATAGGGCTAGTAGGGAGGTAATGCTAGCATAGTACTAGAATATAGAACTAAACGTAGCAACCTCGCGTAGAGGTGGTAACTGTCGCTGTTATGGCGTTAAGCTGCCTTAATGATTTTTACTACTTTATATACGGTCCCACCTTTCGTATACTTTTTTCTTCTATTATAGTAATATTAAACACCTTAGTTATTTTAGTTTATTTCTTATTATATATATAGAAGGAGCTTAGTTTTTAATCTTATTTTACTTTCCATTTATTTATTAACCTCTATAATATAACTTATCCTATTTCTTTTTTCTTTATAATACTTAATTAAGTATTTTCTTTTTTAGTATTAGGCTTTGCCTTTCTATCCCTTCGACCGTTAGCGTCCCACCTTATCGATAAGATAATGGGTCCGTGCATATAATATAAAAAGTTCGTCAATCTAGGGTTTCTTATGGGCTAAAATCTTATCGATAACGTTGGACATAACTTAATGGTCGAAGGGATACTACCTTAACAGCTATTAATATAAATATTTAAATATTTATAACTTACTATATTATAAAGCCTAATATAGCTTTTTTATAATTTTTTTTATCTAAATAAAGTATATTAAAGCGTTATATAAGTATTAAATTAAAGTAATTAATAAGCTAATTTTTATAAATATATAATTTTGGCTATTAAAATTGGACTTTATACCTATATAAGGGAACGGCTATAAACCTACTAGTCTTTAGAATTAGTAAGGATGGTATAAAAACATTATATAGCGTATAGGTAGGAGCTAATATAGGAGTGTAAGGGGACTTTATAGATAGGGGGCTATAAGGCACGATTATAGGAATAGAATAGATTAGTAAGAGAGACAAATCCTTAAGGAGGTAAGGCCTTTAGGATTGTAGAGACTATATACTATAAGTATATACCTTTAGTACGTAACTAGTAACTATCTAAGAGGCGCCTAGGGGTTGTCCTAAGGGTAACCTAAGGTAACTACAATAATATCCCTTATAGGGAGGGTATGACTACTCTTAGATAGGAAAGTTACAGTGCTGCCTATCTGTCTATCTATCTATCCGTTAGTCGGTTAGTTGGTCGGTTAGTTAGTTATAATTAATTAGTAAAAAAAGAAGAAAAGAGTGTATTCCTATAGGTTTATAATATCTAAAAAGGAGGGAAGCTAAAGGCTCTATAAATATAGGAAAATGCTAAGGTACTAGGCGTAAGCCATTTTACCCTACTATACTAATAGTGGTTATTAAATGTTATAGGATAGTAAGATTTTAAAACTACTACTATACCTTCTACCCTAGGTACCTATATAATCCTTATAGATAGGAGATAGACTAGATAGTATATAAGATCTAATTAGAGGATATAAGAGGATACGCCCCTTTCTAGACCCTTAGGGACTAGACACCCCCGCCGAGCTAAAGGCAGTATATAGGTAAATTACTAAACCTTCCTATTACCTCCTAGACCTTTTAAGATACCTTAAAAGTATAATATAAAAGATAGATATATTATAAAGGTAAATAGGCTAGGTAAAGGTAAAGCGCGTAAGACTAGCTAGAAGGTTATATTAAGGTTTTTCCCTACTAGGGAATTTTCCTATAAATAGAGAGTAGAAGCTTATATGGACCTAGAAAAGGGGCTAAATCGGGCAATAAATACAACAAATAATAATAGATACGAGATAGATATTAATTAAAACGCCCTCTAATCTCTAATTAAAACTATTAATAGTACTTTATAATTAATAGATAAGTAAACAAATATACCCTTTCCTAACCCCTAGGGCAATCGCCCGCGGCAGTATATAGTTACTCGCTGTCTATACCGTATTCTACCTAGTAGCGTAGATAATAACCCCCTAGAGTTTGCCCTATCTCTTCCCTATAGACTAGTTACGCCTAAAGAGGGCCTAGTAACTAGGGCTTAGGTATAAAAAATACCTAAAGTATATCTATATCCCGTTCGCCTTTTAGTATTATAGTTAAGAGGAGGGGGATATATAGGGGATGGTTAAAATATAAAGAAACTATAAATAAGTATATGTTATTATTTATTTATTACTTAACATCTAGTTTAGATCCTTATTAGGCCTACGCGGACTATACCTCAAATATATATAGGGAGAAAACTCTATAAGAAAACCCGTATTTTATCTCTTTACCTTTTAGCCCTATCTATATAGCGCCTATAGGTGGCCTATAATTATCTATATCCTTACTATTAATCTCCCTAGTAACTGTTGCTGCCGTAATAAGCTTACGGACGTGTTAGTATTTTAAATTTTGCTTTCCTACTATAGAGTCTCTAGGGAGTACCTATTCCCCCCTTACCTTTCTTTACTATTTTCTTTATAACCTAAAACTAGTTTAGGATATTCTAGCTAATAAGCTACTAGGTAACCGCCTTAAGGCCTTGTTATATTAAGAGTATTATATTATAGTCCTCTATACTAGCTACTGGCAGTATTACCTCTTAACTAGTACGTAAGGAGTATACAAGAATTACATACTTTAGTATTTATCTTAACTAGCCGTACTTATACCTAGGGTTACTTACTAAAACTCCTATTCTATAGAGCTAGTCTTTTAGTGCTATTACTCCTATCTTTAGTAGTATTACTATTATATTTTCTACCTTTATTAGCACTTAATAGAGTCCTTAGGCGTTTATCCTCTATAGTATTTACTATATTACAGCTTACTTTCTTTTCGCTTATCTTATTCTTATCCGCGTTAGCCTTTTATATATTTCCTTTACTTCTATATACGGGCCTAGGCTTTAGTACGGCGCTATTCCTTTTCTACTTTTCTTACTTACTTTACTAGTACTTTCTTCTCTGCTCTAGGATTGCTAAGGAGATCTTCCTTAGAGTCTTTCTATAACCGACTTAGGTATATCTTAGTATACTTTAAAACGTTATAGTCACGCTTCTTTAACACACTTTATATTATAGTAGCTTAGATATATACCAATAAGGGAGGTATATTCGTTTCTTTCTTAAGTAGTACTATATCTATTCGCTTATACCCACCTATTACTCTTTAAAGGTAGGCTACTTAGACCTTCTAAAGTAGCTTAAGAAGCAATATAGAGGGGCCCTTTTTAGTTTCTCTAAAATCCTAGATACTAGAGCCGTATATTATAGTTATGGCCTTTAAAAGTATAGGCTTTATATAGAGTTATATTATACCATATAGACGCACCTGCCGTAACCGGCTTAGCGTAGGCGAGGCGCCTATATTACGCAGTCGCCCCGCATAGAAGAACTATAGAATTTAGTCTTCTACTTTTTATCAGATACCTCTTACAGTTTATTACTGTTATTACGTTCCTATATACCCTTAGGGCCTTAGCGCCCTAACAAGTTAATAATCCTAGATAATACGCTAAACTATATCTAGCTCCTATAAGCCGCTTACTTTATATATACGCTTTACCAAAGCTTATTATCTACCTATACTAAATACCCTTAGCCCTTAAACTAGAGCCTTAGATATAGATTAGTTACATTTTCTTATAAAATAAAATAGTTAGTATTTCTGTTACAGATCTTATACTATAGTGGTATAGATCGTTTTTTAGTTTATTTTATAAGGGGACTCTATAAATAGGGGGCTATAAGGCACAATTATAGGAATAGTTAAATTGTAGAGGAAATAAATCCTTAAGGAGGTAAGACGTCTAGGATTGTAAAGACTATATACTATAGGCACGTACCTCTGGTATATAACTAGTAATTATTTAAGAGATATCTAGGAGTTGTTTTAAGGGTAACCTAAGGTAACCGCATATAAGGGTTATTTTAACCCCTACTTAAGTGCACACCTAGAAGCTCTTAGGGGCTATTAAGGCTAGCCTTTAGCTAGCCCTTAGCACCTCCTTATAAGCTCCTTAGGTTTATAGCCCTCCTATTCTCCTTATTAGTTTATCTCCGCATAAGGCTATTGCCTACCCTTATTACTATATCGTCCTTTTCCATTAACTCCACCTATAACTTATACTTAGCTTACCTACTCCCTACTATATACCTAGGTAATATACCTTATATTTAAACCAATTCTATACCCTTATAGATAGTAGCTTGTAGTAAGCTAAGGGCTTTGCCCTTAAGTAATTTTATAATTCTCTATTTTTTACCTAAGATAACCGCGTATACTATAGAGTAGGTATACTAGTAGACGCCTAGTAGATTATATCTATATAACAGTATTAGAATATAAATTAGGTCCTTTACCTCCCTAAAATAATCGCGTATACTATAGAGGAACTACATTAATAAGACGTCTAGTAGATTGTATCCGTATATAATAGTTAAATAGATACGAATTAGAAGAAGAAAAAAAGGAGATAGTAGCTACCTAGCTAAGGGTTAGGGGCTATCTAGATTGTACGCAATTATCTCCTAAGGCGATTGGTATACCTATATACAATTAGCAGTATAGCGGTACAGCTCTACCCTAATAGCAACCTAAAGGTAATTTAATTATTATCTAAAGGCTTTCTAGTAGGAGTTAAGGGGGATTATATGCAATTAAGCTTGTAATACTTTATAGGCTAACTACGGTTTACTATATAGAGCAGTACCACTAATAGAGCTTAGAAGGTTAAACGTCCTTAAAGAGATATAGCTACCCTAAAGGCTATCCAATTACTATTTAATAGCTATTTAAAGAACTAACGGCTAGCTTCTAAAGCTATCCCTTGACCCGTTAGGGCGAGCAAAGTAAAAGGCCCGTACGCGAACACCAGAACCAGAACAACGCGTAGAATTAAACTATTAAATATACCACTACCATGCCCCCCAATCACGCCATAATTAATGTAGATCTTGTTCAGAAGACTTAGTATAAGATTCCCCTAAATAAGACGGCGAAAAAAACCCCTAAAAGCCTTGGCCACTCCCCAAATTGTATATTCTTAAGCACGGCTACCAAATCCTACCGATCTGATTGGTGGACTCTTATCGATAACCTACGTGCCTAAGTTGACGGATTAAGGGATAGCTACTACTATATACTTTTAGATTAAATATAATTAGGGCTATAGCTGTTAGATAATCTGTATTCTATATAGCGTAGGACGTACACGAGTTACGTGTATAGGGCATATATATTGTAAATATCTTTATCTAAGCCCAGGGGCCCCAGGTTAAGACACGATTAAGATTATTAATTAATTAACCCATTTTATTAACAAATAGCTCTATATAAACTATCTAACAGTTATAAGCCTAGTCCGCCAACATAAGAAGCTATTCAGCTATTACTTAATTATTTAAAGAAATTCTACCTTATCGTTAGACTCTGACACCTTATTATTAAAGGACGCAGACTCTAATAGAAATTCTACCTTAATTATCATAGGATAAGATTCCACGAGATTTTATAAGATTCCATAAGATTCTATAAGATTCTATAAAAGTCTACAAGATTCCACGAGATTCCACCTTAATTGTTAAAGGACGATCCTGTCGGCAAAATCTTATCTTAATTCCTTCTTTACCTATTAGTTAAATGACTCCACCAATATCAAGTTTGTTTACTATAATTATCCTTAATAAGCTAAAAGACTGGGAGTAATAGATTTAGTAACTATAAGCTCTTATAGATAAATAAATTTAGGCCCACGTTAACCTAGATAAGGAAGCACCTTAATAAGGTCTACTATAAGAACTACCCTATTTAGAAGTTACAGATTTTAATAAAAATGTAACCTTATATATATAGCTCTTAATAAATTAATAGAGGGCATACAAGAATAGCAGACGATACTATAATTAGGATATAAAGTATTTCCTAAAATAAGAAGAGCACCTTTAACAGATCCGCATCTAAATTACGTTTATAATATTAATTTAGAAGAAGCTACTACTTAACCCTTCCTTAACAGTTAAAGAATGGCTATTTTTATTAAAGGAGAACATAGAACCTACCTTATTATTTATTAGGAAAAAGGTACAATACTAGTATATAGAAGCTCTTAAGGGGTTTAAATACTTATTAAAATTAAATTATTGGCTAGATTAATGGGAATATGTAATATTACTAGGAGATAAGTATAAAATACCCTAAATGTCTAATAGAATCTGGCTTTAAGAATTAGCAGAAGTTATTTAACCTTTTAGCAACGCCTATTATATAAAGTATACTACTAAGTTAAATAACCCTTAGAAGTTAAGATTTTCTAAATACCGTAGAGTAGTAAAGGAGCTATAAGAAGGACTTAGAACACCTTTAAAGAAAGTTAATACTACTATAGGAGGGAGTACCTTTAATATAGACTTCGCAGAGTAAGCCATTAAGGATTACTCTAATACTATTAAAGGTTTATAAAGAGGATAAGCCTTAGTATATAATAGACGCTTAAAGAGAGCCAGGATACTAGTAAATAAGAAAATGTCCTATAAGAAGCTAATACCTAAGTGCTTAGCGTGCGGAATATAAGGACATTCTATTTAGGATTATTAGTATTTATTTAAAAATAAGAAACCCATAGGAGTTATAATTAAAAATACTCGCATTAAAAGGGCGCTAAAGAAGGTAGAAAAGAATAAGGATCTCGCTAACTAAGTTATAAAGATTAGACTTAAAAAATAAGAAGATAAGGCTTAATAATAATAGGACAAGAGTTAGGAAGTTAAGATTAAGGGAGAAGTTAATATAATATTCCTAGAATTGTTTTATACTGGCTAACTCCATCTACTAAAGCTATTAACTATTCTTAACTTAGGAACTACTCTCTATATCTTTAATAACCTCTCTTATTTCTATAACTTTAGGAAAGCTCTAAGATACAAATATGTTATCGCCGGTAGCTTAGAAGTGCCTATACTAGGCTATAGTAATATTACTATCTAAGTTATAAAACTAGATAAGGGTAAGGGAATCCTATGTCTTAAGGACGTTGCCTTTTATATAGACTTTAATATAAATCTAGTGTTATTCCGTCTACTTTAAAAATAAAAATACTACTATAGTTAAACCCCCTTATAACGATATAGGGTATATAACGATATTGTCTATATTACGATATATATCCTTAATCAATCCTTTTTTGGTGTAATATTACGATATTCTGGCTTTTGGTGATATCGTTAAGGTGTTTTACCAATATCGGTATAAGCAGATTTTGATTCGTTGGATTTAACGCTTACTCACCGCATATTTAGCCATCAATAACCACCACACAACGATTTAAATCTATCAAAATAACCCTTAGATCTTACTCTCTGTACCTAATTCTACCTTATTTATTATAGCAAGACATTAAAATTCTAAAAGGCAACGCCGTTATGGGTTTTCCAACTTCGAATGCTAAAAAATACGCGCCTACTACTAAAGTTACCCCCACCTGTTATAAAGCCAGCTCGCTTAATAGGCTACTAACTTCTTCCGTCGCAGAATTAATTAATCCTTAATATCGGAAATACTTAGTAATAAGTTTAAGCACCTTAATATAGCTAAATTGCTACGCGGGTAAGGCAGGCGAGAGCGTAAGAGGGACGCTGAATAACCTCTTTTGGAAGAAGCTCTCTTTAAGTAGCACCAACGCCTATAGAACTCTCGCATTCCTATTTCTGGCGAGCTTATATATATTACTGCTGCTTAGTTATAGCAACGGATACCTATATTAGCTAAGATAGCGGAGCTAAAGTAGTCTACTGGCTGGTTGGAAGGCTTTAAATCTCGCAATAATATTCGCAAGAGAAAGCAGCACGGTAAGGCTGCCTTAGTTAATATAGAGGGAGCAGAGGATCGCATAATAGAGCTTCGAGCAATTATCGCACCTTATCCACTAAAGGATGTTTTTAATATAGATAAGACAGGGCTATTTTAGAAGGCTATACTGGATACTACATTAGCTATTAAGGCTTAATTAGAAATAAAGAAGTAGAAGGCATAAATTTCTCTAGGCAATTGCTGCAATGTAGATGGCTCTAAAAAGCTTCCTCTTCTCGTAATTAGCTTAGCATAACGGCTACGTTACTTTACGGCTAATAAAGTTAATATAGCCTCATTGGATATTATCTGGAGGTATAATTAGAAGGCCTAAATAACAACGGTTATTATGCTTAATTAGCTTACCTAGTTTAACAAAAGGATGTCTGGCAGGAAGGTGCTCCTCCTAATTAACGGCTTTAGCGCTTACGAAGCAGCTGTTTAAACGACCTCCAAGAACGGCTCTCTTAAGAATACGCGCGTCGAGTTCCTTCCCCTAAATTATACCTCCGTATACCAGCCTCTTAACTAAGGAATAATTGTAAACTTTAAGCTCTTCTACCGAAGATATTAGATGCGGTTTATAGTAGAGCAGTTACTTAAAAACCAAGATCTAATTAAGCAGATGCATGTCCTATAGGTAATTTAATGGGTAATTGCAGCTTAGCAGGAGGTTACACCGCAGATAATTAAGAACTGCTTTATCAAATCCACACTATTTGGCTCTTGTATAGGCCTACGGCCTCGCCCCCAGGGTTATATAGATCCTCCTATTATTAATAAGCTACAGGCAATAGCAGAAGAGCTGCAAGTAGCAGGAAGAATCCGTGCTGTAACAAATATTTAGGATTTTATTAAGCTACCAGGTGAGGAAGTGGAGGATTTAACGGAGGATCTTATTAAGTATATAGCAGAGCTCTACGCAGGGCCCAATCGCGATGCAGAGACAGATAAGGAAGTTATTAAGCAACCCCAAATTAAGCTTAATAAGGCGCTTGACGCCTTATAAAAGCTTTGTCTTTATAAGGAATAGCAGGAAGATTGTAATAGAGACATAATTATAACTCTATTGAGGCATGAGCGATGACTCTAAAATTGACGAAGTCAGAACACCAAACAGCAATCAATTACAACGTATTTTAGTGTAGCCAATCGCTCAATTGCGACTTTATAGGTGTAGATATATAATATCATTACCTAATTTTAATTTTTGGTGCATTTTATATACAAATACTAAATATAACGATACCCTTGGTATTACGATACGGTCGGCTAAATAAGTCGTATTGTTATAAGGGGGTTTAACTGTAAAATAATAAAGGAGACAATAATTTTCTAGTTTAGAAGGATAATATAATCCTATATTAAATAGAAGAATGTTATAAATAATAGATTATTAAATACGTCTAATTAGAAAGTCTATTAGGGTTTAATATAAGCTAACTACTACGCCGCCAACGGAAGCGTAGAGCATTGTTAACAGATATTTATCTAGATACGAAAGGTAATATATAACTATAGTATCTATATCTAGGTTATCTAGGACCTATAAGCCTTTATTATTTAGGTATTAACGCCCTAGGAGTTAAGCTTTAAGGCCCTAAGATAATAGAATATTAATACTATAGTCTTGCTAAAATTAAGTATTAGGTCTTTCGAAGGTTCTTAAAATAGAAAGTTAATAAACCTTATTTTAACCTCTATATAGACTAGACTAACTTTAAGAAAGCGTATACTAGATTCGTATAAGTTATATTTATCTATAACACCTACTTAGGAAAATCCTTCCCGTACTTTATAATAACGTATAATAAAAAAAAGGAGACACTATAAGTGCTTAAAGATTTTATTAAGTAGATTTGTCTAAGGTATAACCTTAAAGTTAATACTATTAGATTAGACAATAAGCTAGGGAAAAGGAGAACCCTTAAATGGCTACGGTCCTAAGGGATTATATTTAAGCCTTTAGCGCTATATACCTAAGCTTAAAACGGTACCGCTAAACGCTTAAGGGGTATAATTATTAAGAGAATAAGAATTACTACTAATTTACTATATAACTTATAGGATAAGATCGTTAATTATATAGTCTATCTTTAAGATTAAACGCTATAAGAAAGCAATAGATGGAAATCGCTATATAAGAGGTTCTATACCTTTTTAGCTAATAGGAGATTAAAAAAACTGTAACTAGCGTACCTAAAAGCCTACGGCTGTAAGGCGTATGTAATAACGTTAAATGCCTAGCTAAAGAAGAAAAGGCTAAGCAAGCTAGATCCGCGAGCCTATATTAGCTACCTTATTAGCTATAACTTTACTAATATCTATAGGATCTAGATCTTATATAAGGGTATCGTAATCTCTATAAGGGATATTATCTTTAATAAAAAGATATTCTTTAACGGCAAGCGAACGGACATCTTAGAGAACCTATATACTAAATTAGACATGCTAATTAAGAAGATTTAACTTTCTAATACCCTAACTAAGAATAAGGTTCTCCTAAAAGATAATAAAGAAGTATTTAAACCGTTAATTTAAGAGGAAGATAACGATATTAATAAGCTAGTTTAAACCTTTAATAAGTTAGCAGACCTTAAGCTTATAAGAGCTCTTAAAGACGTATATTATACGCCACCTCTAACGGAAGAAGATAAAGAATCTCTATATGCCTTTTACGTTAGGTATCCTATAAAGTCAGATATATAAAATTAGGACATTGTTTAGCTAATAGGAGACGGGTTTAACACTTAGGGGGTGTTTAACGACTCGGTTAAAGACTTATTTAAAAAGGCCGGTAATAATAGGTTTAAAGACTTTATTACTAAAAGGATTACTTTAGCCTATTATAGCGCCTTCTTAGCAGAAAGGAAGTTTAACCTTAATAGTTAACTTAATGACAGTAAGCTAAAATTAAGTAAAATACGTAATGTCAGACTACAGAAGAAGAACTTACCTCCTTTACCTTAGTTAATGTTACGGCTTGTACAAATGCCTCTGAACCAAAGCTTGTAGAATGCTGTATTACAAAGATACTAAGCTGAGGAGCGAAAGGAGGTTGAGGAAAGGACAGGTTTATATACACGAGCCAAGTCTCCAAGCGAGCCCCTGACTAGGCTGTATGTAGACGTCGCAGGGGCGGTGCCCCAGCGCCGTTACATCACCCCCCCCTTCCAAAAAAAGCCTGCCCTCAGGCTTTATCCCCTTGTAGAAAAGAAAGAGAAAGAAAAAAAATCTAGCATCTGGCGCTCGATCGCGATGCCGGTTAACGTAGGACTTACAGCAGTCCTGCAGCTCCTACTGCTGTGGGGGTATATCGCTATACCTAGTTAACGTGGGGCAGGCAGCCGTCATACAGCTCCTGCGAGGGGTATATCGCTATACCCAGTTGACGTAGGGCAGGCAGCCGTCCTGCAGCTCCTGCTGCTGCGAGAGGTATATCGCTAGGAGCCCTCCGTTGGTCGTCGTTCCTCCTCTAGAACTCCGGTACCTCCTAGCTCTACTATCCCCCCTTTTGTTATGGCGCGCCCCGAGCCATAAAAAAAGCCCCCCTAATCTCCCTCTTATAAAAAGGTAGGTGAAAAAGTTTTAATAAGGGTGGGAGGGTTAGGGAGTTGTAGCTCGTATATATATTAGCACGAGCTCTTGTCCGTTCGGTAGCAGTACGGTGCCAGCGACAGGTTGTTTGGGTGGCAGTATAATGCCAGCAACGGGGTCGTATTCCAGAGAGCAAAGCTCTCCCTTATATATAGTTAATACTGCAGGCAAAGCAGTAGAAGTCGTTTGTGGTGCTGCAGGCAGAGCAGCAGAAGTCAATTATGGTGCTGCAGGCGAGGCAGCAAGGTATTGTTTAGCTGCAGGCAAGGCAGCAGAGGTCCAGTGGCAGTACGGTGCTAGCGTCAGATGGTAGATAGTAGGCGTATCGGCGCTATCGTTGGTCGATTAATCGCAGGCGTATTGGCACGATCATTCGGTCGATTTTGCATGCGAGTCGCGTTCGGGTCGTATTCGAATCGCATTCGGGTCGCAGGCGTAACGGCACGATTATTATCCAGTTCGTCCAAATCAATTTCGTTGTCAAAGCTTACACAGTTCAGTATTAACCTCGTTGTCGAAGTGTACAAATGCCTAAGGTAAAGCTTGTATAACTTAGTATCAACCGTGGTCGTTCCTTAGTATGCGTAGCTTAGTGTTAGTTAAAAAGGATCACCGCGGGCGAAGAAGACGATCGAATCAATAAGGGAGGCAGTCGATCGTTGATGAACTCGTACGGTCGTTGTCGAAGTCGCAATAGCAGGCGTATCGGCGCTATTGTTGTTAGATTTAGGTATCGAAAGAGGTATCAAGAAGGTACGTGTCGATATTTCGATTCTTGTCAACGACTGGCAAGACATGCTTTTATAATAGTAGGCTGTCTCGTTCGTAGAAGGTCGTACAAATGGCTATCAAGAGAAACGCGTTAATAGTTCGTAAGAGGTCATATTAATAAACAGGCTCATCTACAGAGCTATTGGAGAGTGCCATAAATCGGAATAAATCTCCTAATCTGTTCTCCTAATTAAGAGTGCTATAAATTACTTAAATTCTCCCCCAGATTCCTAGTACCCTGTACGTAGGACTATAATACTTGTAGATGTATTCGGCCGTAAGATTAAGAGACTATCTAGGTCAATAGTAAGGTTCAGGTCAATTAAGTACGGTGGTTGTTAATAAGAACTTAACGTGTGTCTATAAGGCGTTTATAAATAAGTTAGAGAGTCGTGTCGCAGGTATATCGGCGTGATAGGTTATCGGGTTTACTTTCGAATTACGTTCAGGCCGTATTTAAATCGCATTCGGATCGCAGGCGTATCGGCGCAATCGTTCGGTTAGTGGGACTGTAGGCGTATCGGCACAGTCGGTAATCGGGTTTGGGGGTTTGGGGTAGCAGTACGGTACTAGCATTAGGTCCTTCCCAATTAATTTCGTCTCTCCTTGTACAGCTCAGTATCAATTAGGGTGGTTATCGCAGCGTAGTAGCCAGAGGATAACGGGTAGGATTTATTCCAAAGGACTCCGCGGATAATATGCACCTACCGCCTAATGGCACAGCGCGGGTTATAAGTTAGCTTATTTTGGCCGTCGGCCCGAACCTAATGCATACTAGAGGACTTTGCGGACAATATGCACCTACTGCCCAATGGCACGGCGCGGGTTATGTCTCGGCTTGTCTTGGCCGACACTGCGGGATTAGTACTGGGCTTAGTGACAGGATCACTATGTCGTTCTCCGCAGTACTAGGCTGAGTCTCAACCAAGGTCGTCTCTGTAGCTCGTACAACTCCGTGTTAGTTAAAAAGGTCGGGGGGGGTTTCTAGAGAGCCGCGCTCAATCTAGTAGGGTAGCAGTAGGCTGCAAGCCATTATGTCCTTAGCCATTGAAGTTGGCATTTAATCGTAACCATAGGAGACCTTCTAGCTGCTTGAGTACCGGCTCCCAGTAACTCAATAGTAGCGACTCGACGCGTTGACGACGCGCAGCTAGGGGTGTTCGACGCGAGTCCTCGAGGACCTATGGAACGGGGGTGGGAGATTATCCAGGCCTTCCCAGGCGAGGTAAAGAGGGAGCTCCAAACGAATGAAGTCCCCCCCGGGTGGGTGAGCTTAGTATAATGTTACGGCTCGTACAAATGCCTCTAAACCGAAGCTTGTAGAATGCTGTATTACGAAGATACTAAGCTAAGGAGCGGAAGGAGGTCGAGGAAAGGACAGGTCTATATACACGAGCCAAGTCTCCAAGCGAGCCCCTAACTAGGCTGCAGACGTCGCAGGGGCGGTGCCCTAGCGCCGTTATAGTTAATCTAGGACCTTAATACACACCCTCTTTAAGATTATTTCTAAGGGGCTTAATAAGCCTACCTCCAATCTAATTATTAAATAAGGTTATTTTAAGAAATAGATAAGAAGCATATAAAGGGATAGTAGATCTTTAGCTTAATATAGGTGTTTATCTATAAGACGGATAAGTATAAATTCCTCTAGAAATATAAGGCACGCTTAATAGTATACGGAAATTAATAGGCCCTAGGAGACCTACCTATAAGAGCTACTATATTAGTAAGTACGACCTTCTAAACCCTTATGGCGATTACCGTAAAATTTAACCTAAAGATAATATAAATAGATATAGTTAACGCGTTTATCTATTATAATCTTAACGAGGTCGTCTATATAAAGCTACTGCTAGGGTTTAGTAAAGAAAAGATAAATAAAGTACTACGCTTAAGAATAGCCCTTTACGGACTATAATAATCCCCTTTATTATAGTAAAAAAATCTCATAAGCTTATTAAACGAATTAGGTTTTAAAGAGGTTCCTTAGGAGCCGTACGTTATACTAAAAGGTAAAATAGTCGTCTTCTTTTACGTTAACGATATTATCTTCTGCTACCAAAAGACAGATAAGAAGAAAGCTTAAGAAGCGATTAAGGAGCTAAGTAAGGAATACTAGATAAGTACCCTTAGAGAGCTAAAATAGTTCCTAGGAACCTATATGCTACGTAATTATAGCGAGAGGCTCCTATAGCTATCCTAGGAAGCCTATATTAAGAAGATAGCTAACTAGTATAAGATAGATCTTAAAGGGCGTCTTTTAGATACTCTTATGGCAGAATTAAAACTCCTCCCTACTAATTACTAATTAATTTATCTAATGCGTCTGTCCCCTAATATAGACCTATTAGTCCGTTCTATATTCCTACCAGCTTCTACGATACTATATTAAAGAAATTTGGGTTTAGTACTCTATATAGCTACTATAATGCGTCTAGATATTGCTTTTGTAGTATTATAGCTAGTAAGGTTTAATTAGAACCTAAGCTAAAAGCACTATTAAGCGGCAGATAGAGTAATCTACTATAGAGGAGATAAGGAAGGAATAAATAGTAGAGGGTGTAATAAAGGAATATGTAATAAAGGACAAGATAATGGAGACGGTAGAAGTAAAGCGTAATTATTTATCTATGCTAGCGACGTATTATTCGCGGATAACTCCGTTAATAGAAAGAGCTTATAAGGATATATTATAAAGCTATTTAGGGGACCAATTACCTAGAGAGCAAATAAGCAGGATATAGTAATAATGTTAAGTATAGAGGCCGAGTTATTAGCCCTATTATAGACAGTAAAGGAAGCTATCTTTATTAGTAGGCTGCTTAAAGCAATAATGTTAAGGCTGAACGAGCCCTTAATTATTAACTGCGATAACACCTAGACATTCTAACTAATTATAAAAGATATAGCAAAGCTAATCACGAAGCTCTAACACGTTAACATCTATTAATACTAGCTATATTAGGAATACGTAAGGAGATAAGTACTATTTCAATGGATAGTAATAAAGGAGACGATTGCTAATAGACTTACGAAGGCCCTGCCTAAGCGGAGGTTTTAAGCTTCGTTAATATAATTAGAATAGTGGATATTAAGGAGTAGCTAAATAAGGAGAAGCAACTAAAGGACCTAAGGGAGAAGATTAGAGCGAGATAGAAGGATTTAAATAAGAGTATGGTTTAATTAACTCATTAACGGATACGAGAAGGTGGTTAGCTTTAACCTTAAAGAGCTTAAAGCTAAGGGTGTGTGTTAGATAATCTGTATTTTATGTGGCGTAGGATGTATATAAGTTATGTGTATGGGGCACGTATATTATAAATATCTTTATCTAAGCCTAGGGGCCCTAGGTTAAGACACGATTAAAATTATTAATTAATTAACCTATTTTATTAACAAATAGCTTTATATAAACTATCTGATAATAGCCTAACCTAAAGGGTTTCCGGTTATTAGCTAAAAGGGCTGCCAAGACTTAACTATAGGCGGTTGTCTCTTATTAAGCTATAGCTTATCTTAAAAGCTTTAGCTTAGAGATCTTATATAATCCTATAAGCTACGGCTTACCTTAAAAGCTTTAGCTTTAAGATTCTATATAATCTTTTTTAGAGCTATAGCTCCAAACTAGAGCTTGAGTTACTAGTTTAAAAACTACTAAGACTTAACCGTATATAGTTATCTCTTCCTAAGCTATGGCTTAGATTTGCTAATATAACTCCGTTATAACAGTATAATTTAAAAGGAAGGAAACACGCATATAAGCTATTTAGCTATTACTTCCTTATAAAAACTAATTATACGGCCGGGGGGAGGCAATTAAGACGTTAGTTAAAGGTATATAAAAGATCTACGGTTCTAACTTAAAGACTCTCTAGTTATTAGCTTATTAAAATATACTACTTTAATTACTTAATTTATCTATCTAGGAAAGGCTAGTGGCTATATAGTATAGTATTAAGGAAGCTGGCTTTACTAGCCTCCTTACACCACTAGAAGGCTATTAATATACCTAAGCTTAACCTACTTAACCACACAAACTGCTAAAAAGGTAGTAGTAGTGTCCCGCAACTAGACTAATCGCTAGTTAGAATGCCTTATAAGCTCTCTAGCCTATATATACCGTATAGGTAGCGTAAAGTCTAACAGCTAATTCTTAATACTTCTACTTAAACTAATAGTATAAAAATAGACAGCTCCCGCTTAATCCTTTATATATATTTTATAAATAGATAAATAGTAAAAGGGGACTTCCCCTTTAGGCCTTATTAAACCTTAAAAACACCTTATAAGAAAAATAGGGAAAGAGTGCCTTAAGGGAAGTCCTATTTGTATTATAATATGCAATTATAGTTACCGCCTTTAATCGAGCTAATAGCGATTTTTTATGCCCGGTATAGAAAATCCTAATTAGTCTATATACTAATCTTAATATTTATACATTCTTAACCCTAATATTACAGACCTTATATTAGTAGTAGTACGACTACTAAGGATAGATATAAACGGGTTGGTTAAGATAGTATAGGAGGCGCTAAAACCGATTAAGCTATAGAATAAGGGGTAGCCAAGTTATATAACTAGTTAAATTATAAGTTTAAAATATAAGAACGTGGGAATATAAGAACGTAATATACTAACGTACTAACGTACTAACGTACTAAACCCTTTACTATAGGGAGGAGTTATATATTTAAGGACATACGGTCTCTATTAATAGTTTCTCTTCTTTATAGTAAATTTTAGAATATAATGTAGTCGGCAAGCTAATGGGCCATGCAAGCCTCCGGGCCACCCTATTAAAATCGCAAAAGACGCGACGCGTTACTTAACTATTACTTTAATGGCTACACCATAATAAGAAAACCCGCTTTTTTAAGAGGGTAGACTTATTCTAGCTCTTAATGCCTATAAGCAAGGCTAAATCTTAAGCTTCCGATCTGCCGTAAAGATATATAATATACCCCGAATAATAGCCTAGTAATATAATAAAGGTATTAAACTAAGACGCGGTTCTACTGCCCTAAATTACCGTCTTATACTAGTATAAGAAGAGAGCCTTAAGCAGTGGATTCTATTAATGGATTAACGCGGTATGCCACCTAGGGTTACTACCGTACGGTAGATGGCTAGCCTTTTGGCTACTTAGCACACTAAATTATAACTAGTTGGCGAGTAATAGGTATATAACTTTATTAAGCGCTATAATAACCTATAATCTAAATGGAATCGCAAGTATAACTACCAGTGTGCTAAATGCAAGGATCCTATACTTATTTAAGCCTAGTTTAAACGCGTTTAAGATACAAAAATTTAATATAGGATTCTTAATAAGGATACTTAGAATTTTAATAAAACTGGCTACTAGATAGGTGTTATTGCTACTATAAAAGTTATTACTAAAACTAATAGGGCTGGCCGGCCTAAAATAGTATAGCTAGGCAATTAAGAATGGGCTATAATTATTAAATGTATCAATGCTCTAGGGGTCGTAATTCCGCTATTTATTATTTTTAAGGTAGTAATACACTAAGCTGCTTGGTATAAGAATGATATTATCCTATATAACTAGTTAATTAGTATTAGCGATAATAGCTAGATAATAAATAAGATTGGCCTAACCTAGTTAATAGAGGTTTTTAATAAGCATATAAAGGATTACACGGTTAGTACGTATTGGCTGCTAGTACTAGATAGCCACAACAGTTACGTATCGCCTAAATTTAATTGGTACTGCCTAGATTATTAAATAGTCGTCCTCTATATGCTAGCGTATTTATTATATCTACTACAGCCGCTAGATATAGGCTATTTCTTAGTCCTTAAGCAATTATACGGACGCCTTGTCGAACAGCTTATAAGCCGCGGCATTAATTATATTAATAAATATAAATTCCTACTACTATATAGGTAGGCTAGGCCTATAGTACTATATCGGAACAATATACTGGTAGGATTTATAGCTACTGGCCTAGTTCTATATAGCCCTAATTGCGTGCTAGCACAGCTATATACTAAATATTAGACGCCATTACCCTAATGCCGTCTGCAGTTAAATGTATCTTAGGTAGCTAAAACACCCTATAATATTGCTAAGCTATAATAGCAGACGGCCCTACTAAGGCGCTATCTTAGGCGGCGTATATATAGCCTACCAAGTCCAATAAAATAAGCCCTTAGCCAGCTTATTAAGGGGTGCGAAATGGCGATATTAAGCGCTGTCCTACTTGTAAGTAAAAATGAGAAGCTATATATAGAAAACTAGCACTAGAAACGGAAGAGAGTATAGCGGCGCACGTATATAGCTAAGGGGGGTGTTCTATTAGGAGTAGAAGGCCTATCTCATATATAAGCTGTCTAGAAAAGGGCAGTAGAGGGGGCAGTAGAGGTAGTGGTTAAGCGACCGTAATGGGCAGTACGTAAGTATAGTATGTGTAAATTAATAGAACATAATGCACGTACGTGCCCTAGACGTTAAATAAGTAGCTAGTAAATAGCTACACCAAATATAATCGTTCGTGGTTAAGTAATTTGCTGTATTTGCCTTTAGTGGTTTAGTGGGGTGGCCCGGAGGCTTACATGGCCCGTTAGCTTGCCGACTACATTAAAGGGTTAGTTTAGTTTTATTATTAGGCGATTATAGTTATACTAGGCGTCCTATACTTTATTCGGGTTAATATAGATAGCCGCTAGGTGCTATATTATCTTATTAATAGATATAAATCGGATAGGGGAATCGTCCTTAAACTTGGCTTAAAGGTGCCGTTAGGCGTCCCTAGTGGTTTAACTAAAAAGGTAGAGCATTTTGGCTTCCTTAGAAAGGAAATGGTTATAGTTAACGCGGAGTTTTCCTTATACTTAAACCCTCTAATTTTTAAAGATAGGGTCTATCCCGTTAGATAGTAGTTAGGGGTTAAAGAGCTTAATAGACTTTACTTGCTTTATTATTATATCCGTACTCCCTAGTGTATTATATTTGGTAGAGTAAGCATATTGGCTAGAGCTTTAAGAAGGGGAAGCCGGGCTATTTTATAGGGCTGTAAGGCTTTCTAGGATCTCTTATAAGGTTTTTTGTGTATTCCTTACCTTAAGACAATTGGCTTTCTAGCTGGCTATAAGGGCGCGAATCTACTCGCGTACGTCTATAATGTTATTATTATCTTTAATTTCTAATCCCAATTAGATCTTAGGTTCCTCTTAGGTAAAGGCAGCTCTCTTAAATAAGCTTACTTTAGGTGCCATCGTTAACTTCCTAGGGTTTATTAGTATTATATACTTTGGTTTTAATTCTAGGGGTATAGGTCCAGTCCTATTTAGCTTATAAGGTGGGATATTATTTAGGCCTTCCTAAGTAATATAGAGTTGTTTTAGTGTCTAAGTATAGCGCGTTAACGCGTTATTGTAGACGAAGTTTTTTTTATTTTAGGGTGGGATATTATTAAGGCCTTCCTAGGTAATGTAGGGAGAGCTTAGTATAATGTAACGGCTTATATAAATGCTTCTGAACTAAAGCTTGTAGAATGCTATCTTATAAAGATACTAAGCTAAAGAGAAGGAAAAGGGGTCGCTAGGACCAATGTAAATAAATATATAGGGTAAGCCGCTAAGGCGCTAGCTTTGGGCGGGCCAATCGTAGGTCGGCAGAATATGGCAGAATTTAGCAGGTAACGTGCAATAGCGCCGTTATACTATATATATTGTATATATCATTTATATATATAATCTATACTAACGTATAATATGCTTAGTGTCTTAGGTTAACTCTTAGCTCGTTTTTATTTTTAAGTTTAAACCTTTCTTGTGTTAATCTAAGCGTTACAACTTTATTTATAGGTACTATAATTTACCTCTCGCTTCTCTAGTCCTCTAATTACTTCTTTAGATCTTTTAACATTATAATTGAGGCTCCTTTAATATGACTTATAGCCTTCTCTATAATCGGGTAGTCTTAGATAACTTTTTCATCTAACTATATATAGAAATCTTCCTACTTATTATTATATTGTTATCTATACCACTTTTAGTATATAGCCCTTTAAGTATATACGGCTTATCCGTAAGGAAGTATCTTCTTATTACTACGTTATAATAGCCTTTAGTGTGTTATTCCTTAAACCTAGTTAAAATCCCTAAATCCTCTTCTTATTCCAGTTCGGTAAGCTACTTAGCTCTTAGTATGCCTATCCTAGGCCTATTAGTAATCCTTTATATAGGTGCTCTATCCCTTATATAACCTAGTATACTAGATCTCTTGTCTAGTTTCTAATCTTGCTATAAGGTAATCCTTGCTCTAAATTCCTTTATAGTTTCTTTCTTTTCACGTCTTATAAGTAGATCCTTAAAGTCTTCTTACTTTTTAATCTTATTAATAGTCCTTATTTATGTCTTAAAGTCTTAGTTCTATAGGATCCTTAATCCTAAGCTTGCTTCTATCTTAAGCTTTACTCCTACCTTAGGCTTAAGTATTCTTATCTCGTCTTAAGAGTCTTAAATCTTACTCCTCTTGTCTTAAGAGTCTTGTGCCTATAAAAAACTCTATCCTAAGCTTATTTGTATATCTTTAAACTAAGCTACTGCTCTGCTTTATTGGTTATCGTCCATTATAGGTCCTTAAGTTTGCCTTATCTCGTCTTAAGAATCTTAGTCGTCTCTTATCTCATCTTAAGAATCTTAAGCCTTTGGCCTTTTGCCTTTATTAAGTGCCGAAGTAGTTCTCTACCCTACTTCTCTTATATCTCGCGAAGTGATAGACATCGTGTCTAGTAGGGTCTTAATCCCTACTAATATTCCTTACTCTATAGTGGAATTATCCTCTACCTCTTATATAACATCTTTAAGGTCTACATGCTTCTAGTAAGCTGCCTTCATTGCCTTATTATGGAATATTTCGCCTATATTAAATTCATTATCCTTAATATCCGATCTGTGAACTAGTTTATTAGTTCCTCTATATTTTAAGGATTTTAGCTCCTATAGCTAATAGCTTACGCTATACTTAGCGTCTTTATAAATTTAGCATATATTATTGTAATAAAACGTAAAACTTTTAATTAAACATTTTTTTATTCCTTGTAGTATACTATTATCCCTTTATACGTATATGTCTTCTACTGCGAGTCTAGTTCCCTTTATTATATAGTAACTCTAACTATCTTTATAATCCCTTATAAAGTAACATTATTTTCTATAATTTATATAAGCTCCGTTTTTAAACCACTAACTTTGCTATAAAGTCCGCCTAAACGTCTTCTACTACTAAGATCCCTAGTTTAGCCTTCGCTCCTTAGTCCTATAATTACTAAATCCTTAACCTCTAGGTTTCTATAGTTATTCTTTAAACTATTTCTTTTCTTTAGTACTACTTAGGTCTATTAGCTTTGCGCCATATTATAATTTCTAGCTTAGCTTTAGTTATTGCGTACTCTATATCTTATATAACTATAAAACTCTATCCTAACCTCTCTTAGCCTATTCCCTTTAGTAGATCCAATTGTTAATCTTAATTACTTAATCTATTAGTTCCCTTAGGGTATCCGCATCTTCTATTAGGATAATTACGTTCTAGACTTTAGCCTTAAGTCCCTATTTATACTATACTATAAGCGCCTTATTATTCTACTTAACTTATATAGCTAGCGTCTAAAACTGCGTTATATACTTAATTGCTAAGGTTTATTATATAATATCTTAGAGTTTTCTTTTCGCTATAGTTACCGCCTCTGGGTCTCCAAATATTTATATAAGTTGCTCCGTAAACCCTTCCTAGCTTAAGAATATAAACCGCATCTCTTAATTAGTAGTTGTTATTCTATTTACCTATATTTCTATAAAGTAAAGCTTAAACTACTTAAGTGCCCTTCCTAATAGGAATAGTCCTGTATAGGCTATTCGATCCATAGGTATTAGTAACTTTACCCCTTCCTATATAACTTTAAAGTGCATTTAGGTAAGAAACCCCTTAAGCTTTAATCTTTCTCCTAAGTACCTCTTAATTAATAGTAACTTAATCTTTACTGCTCTAATCCTATTAATCCTTTCCTCTAATACTATATTATTTGTTATTAACTAGTTAACTATTTCTTATAGCTGTTTAACCGTCATAGGTTGTTATAAGTTAGTATCTGCTATACTAGTATTACCTCCTAACCTTAAAGTAGTTACCGCCGTTAATAGCTTTATAGTGGCTGCTTTTAGTAGCATATTATTTAACTTTCTATATTTAATACCGTAATTAGGTAGTAATTATATAACGGAACCTTATAGCAAGTACTACGATAGGCTTATTATTAGGCTAGGTGTGTAGGTAATGCAAATTAAAGTTAATAACGTAATAATAACTAGTGGAGTGGTTGCCTAATAGATTAACTTTAATTATATTCTAAGAATTACTATAAGGAAGGAATTATCTAGGTAGGGACTAAGGGTCCTTAAATACACAACTATACTCCTATAAAATCCTTCTTGTATATAATATACGTATACTTTATTTACTCTATTACGGATTATATAAATCCTATAGATTATATAGATTACGTTATATAACCTTAGCTACTATTCCTCGTTATATAGTTCTATTGGCTCTATTCTAAACCGTGCCTAAATTAACTAACTAGCTTCTTCCGACTCTTCTCTAAGTAGTCGTAATATTATACTTAAAGCGTCCGTAACAGGATACCTATCCTTTTAAGTAATGCTATTTAACTATCTATAGTTAATATATAGCCTAAGTTTTCTATTCTTCTTTAGTACGAATAATACTAGATAACCTACTAATAACTATAATAGTCTAATATATCCCTTTTATAGGTTCTCCTAGATAAACTCTTTAAGTGCTCTTAACTCTTCTTAAGTAAGCTTATAGGTTAGAAAGAACCTTAGACTTATTCCTAGTTCTAACTCTATCTTATAATCCTATACTATATAATCTACTAGCTTTTTACTTTCTAGGCTCTATAGTTTTTTACTATACTTATAGTATCTCTTTAGTATATAACTTAAGCCTTACTTAGTCTCTTTATATATCGCTCTAACTTAGTACTATACTAACTTAGTTTACTATTATATCTTATAGTATTAAGTATCTTTAATATTAACCTAACCTATAATCTAATTAATCTTTAGATTATATTCCTATAACTAAGGTATACCTAATACTGCCTTATCCTATTCTAATAGTAGGATATTAAAAAATATCTTAATTTATCTCCCTTTAATGGTTATCTAAATAGGTCCTATTTTAAGATTAATAATTCCTCCTTTATAGGCTATTAGATCTCCTAAAATTATAACTAATAAGTAAGGTTATTCCTTCTATCTATAAGGTAATCCTATTCTTTTAACTGCTACTAGTAAGATATAGTTCCGTATTACTCCACTATTTAATAGTACTTTAAACTGCTAATCTTACTATTTAACTTATAAATTTAGGTGTTATCCTTAAATTCCTTTAAGGGTTTAAGGCTCTACTACTAGCTCCCTCTAGTTTTATAGACCTTTACTTTTCCTAACTATTAGCTGCTTAATCCTATTATACTTAGCTTACATTTTAGCTAATACCTAGTTCGCTTTTTATCCTTAATATACTATAGATATATATTCTCTAGGTATTCCTACTACTATTATCCGTCTAAGTATTCTTCTATAAGAAATTTTTCTAGTTAAAGTATTAAGTCTTCTAACTCCTAAACTTCTACTAAATGCCAGCTATATATATACTTAGTATTCCTATACTATTAATTATCTAGCGCCTAATATATCCTTATAGGGTACTTCTAATTCTTTTTTTATTAGATTTTTATGCATTTTGTATATATTATTTACGTATACTATTTATAATAACGTATAGTATGCTAGGTACTTTAGGTTAACTCTTAGCTTATCTTTATCCTTAAGTTTAAACCTCTACCGTATTAATCTAAACGTTATAACCCTATTTATAGGTACTAAGATATACCTCTTACTTCTCTAGTCCTCTAATTATTCTTTTAGATCCTTTAATGTTATAATTAAGGCTCTCTTAATATAAGTTATAGCCTTTTTAGTAATTAGGTGGTCCTAGATAACTTATTTATCTAACTATATATAAAAATCTTCCTACTTATTATTATATCGCTGCCTATACCACTTCTAGTATAGCTATTAGAGTATATATAGCTTATCTATAAGGAAGTATCTTCTTATTACTACGTTATAATAGCTTTTTATATATTATTTCTTAAATCTAGTAGGGATTCCTAGATCCTCTTCGTCTTCTAATTTAGTAAGCTACTTAGCTCTTAGCGTACCTACCCTAGGCCTATTAGTAATTCTTTATACTAGTGCTCTGTCCCTTATATAACCTAATATACTAAATCTCTAGTCTAGTTTCTATTCTTACTATATAAGGATTCTCTGTTTAAATTCCTCTATATTTTTTTTTTGTTTTCGCCTTATAAGTAGATCCTTAAAGTCTTTTTACTTCTTAATCTTAGTTTATTTAATGGTCCTTATTTATATCTAGAAGTCTTAGTCCTATAGGATTTTTAATTCTAAGCTTGCTTCTATCTTAAGTTTAGCTCTAGCCTTAGTTTAACTAGGCTTTTTTAGTATTTAAATCTCGTTTTAAGAGTCTTAAATCTTACTTATTTTATCTTAAAAGTCTTATACCTTTAGGAAACTTCGACCTAAGCTTATTTATATATTACTAAACTAAGCTATTACTCTGCTCTATTAGTTATTGTCTATTATAGGTCCTTAAGCATATTTTATCCTATCTTGGGAATCTTAAGAGTCTCGTATCTTTTCTTAAGAATCTTAAGCCTGTGGCCTTTTGCCTTTATTAAGTGCTAAAGTAGTTCGCTATTTTATTTCTCTTATATCTTATAAAGCAATAAATATTATATTTAGTAGGGTCTTAATCTCTATTAATATTCCCTATTCTATAGTAGAATTATTTTTTACCTCTTTTATAACATTTTTAATGTCTATATACTCCTAATAAGCTACTTTTATTATCCTTAATATTCGATCTATAAACTAGTTTATTAGTTCCTCTAAACCCTAATAATTTTAGCTCCTATAGCTAATAGCTTATACTATACTTAGCGTCTTTATAGATTTAGTATACGTTATTATAATAAAACGCAAAACTCTTAATTAAATATTCTTTTGTTCCTTATAGTATACTATTATCCCTTTATATATATATATCTTCTACTAGTCTTATTCCTTTTACTATATAATAACTTTAACTACTTCTATAGTCTTTAATATAATAACCCTATTTTCTATAATTTATATAAGCTCTTTCTTTAAATTATTTTTCTTGCTATAGAGTCCGCCTAAACGTCTTCTACTATTAAGATCCCTAGTTTAGCCTTTGCTTCTTAGACCTTTAATTACTTAATTCTCATTCTTTAGGTTTCTACAGTTGTTTATTTTATTTCTTATTTTCTTTAGTACCACTTAGGTCTATTAGCTTTACGCTATACTATAGTTTCTAATTTTAACTTTATTAATGCGTACTTTGCGCCTTATATAACTATAAAACTCTATTCTAACCTTTTTTAGTCTGCTCTCTTTAGTAGATCCTATTATTAATTTTAATTACTTAATTAATTAAATCCCTAAGAGTATCTATATCTTCTATTAGGATAATTACGTCCTAGACTTTTACCTTAAGTCCTTACTTATACTATGCTATAAGCGCCTTATTATTCTATTTAACTTATATTACTAATATTTAAAACTATATTATATATTTAATTGCTAAAGTTCGTTATACTAGGTTTTAAAGTTTTCTTTCTACCGTAGTGGTTACCTCTAAGTCTCTAAATATTTGCGTTAATTATTCTATAAACCTATTCTAACTTAAAAATATATACTATACTCCTATACCTCTATAAGGTAAGGCTTAAACTACTTAAGTGCTCTTCCTATTAAGAATAATCCTATATAAGTAACTTAATCTATAGGCGTTCCTAGCTTTACTTCTTCTTATATAACCTTAAAGTGCATTTACGTAAGGAATCCCTTAAGCTTTAACTTCTTTCCTAAGAATCGCTTAATTAAGGGTAACTTAACCTTAGCTACTCCAATCCCATTAATTTTTTTTTAAATATCTTATTATTATCTATTAATCGATTAACTATTTCCTATAGCTGTCTAATAGTAATTAGTTGCGAGTTAGTATCTGCTATACTAGTGTTATTACTTAATCTTAAGGTAGTTGCCGCTATAAACGCCGTTATAGCTGCTGCTTTTAGTAGCATATTATTTAACTTCTTTTACTATAACCTTAGTAGTAAATATATAATAAAGCCTTATAGGAAATACTACGGTGGACTTGTTAATGGGCTAAGTATATAGGTATAGAATAGTTAACAACATAAATATAACTGGTAGAGTAGTTACCTAATAAATTAACTCTAATTAACGTAGTCGGCAAGCCAACGGGCCATGTAAGCCTCCGGGCCACCCCACCAAACCACTAAAGGCAAATATAGTAAATTACTTAACCACGAACGATTATATTTGGTGTAGCTATTTACTAGCTACTTATTTAACGTCTAGGGCACGTACGTGCATTATATTCTATTAATTTGCACATACTACACTTACGTACTACCCGTTGCGGTTGCTTAACCGCTACCTCTACTACCCTCTCTACTGCCCTTTTCTGGACAGCTTATGCACGAGATAGGCCTTCTACTCCTAATAAAACACCCCCCTTAGCTATATACGTGCGCCGCTATACTCTCTTCCGTTTTTAGCACTAGTTTTCTATATATAGCTTCTCATTTTTACTTACAAGTAGGATAGCGCTTAATATTGCCATTTCGCACCCCTTAATAAGCTAGCTAAGGGCTTATTTTATTAGACTTAGTAGGCTATATATACGCCGCCTAAGATAGCGCCTTAGTAGGGCCGTCTGCTGTTATAGCTTAGTAATATTATAGGGTGTTTTAGCTACCTAAGATATATTTAACTGCGGACGGCGTTAGGGTAATAGCGTTTAATATTTAGTGTGCAGCTGTGCTAGCACGTAATTAGGGCTATATAGAACTAGGCTAGTAGCTATAAATCCTGCCAGTATATTATTCTGGTATAGTGCTATAGGCCTAGCCTACCTATATAGTGGTAGGAATTCGTATTTATTAATATGGTTAATGCCGCGGCCTATAAGCTGTTTAATAAGGCGTCCGTATAATTGCTTAAGGACTAAAAAATAGCCTATATCTAGCGGCTATAGTAGATATAATAAATGCGCTAGTATATAGAGGACGACTATTTAATAATCCAGGCAGTACTAATTAAATTTAGGCAATATATAACTATTATAGCTATCTAGTACTAGTAGCCAATACGTGCTAACTATATAATCCTTTATATACTTATTAAAACCCTCTATTAACTAGGTTAGGCCAATCTTATTTATTATCTAGCTATTATCGCTAATACTAATTAACCAGTTATGTGGGATAATATCGTTCTTATACTAAGCAGCTTAGTATATTACTGCCTTAAAAATAATAAGTAGCGGAATTGCAACCCCTAGGGCATTAATATATTTAATAATTATAACCCATTCTTAATTGCCTGGCTATACTATTCTAGGCCGGCCAGCCCTATTAGTTTTAGTAATAACTTTTATAGTAGCAATAACACCTATCTAGTAGCTAGTTTTATTAAAATTCTAAGTATTCTCGTTAAGAATCCTATATTAAATTTTTATATCTTAAACGCGTTTAAACTAGGCTTAAATAAGTATAGGATCCTTATATTTAGCACGCTAGTAGTTATACTTGCGATTATATTTAGATTATAGGTTATTATAGCGCTTAATAAAGTTGTATACCCATTACTCGCTAACTAGTTATAATTTGGTGTGCTAGGTAGCTAAAAGGCTAGCTATCTGCCGTATGGTAGTAACCCTAGGTAGCATACCACGTTAATCTATTAATAGAATCTACTGCTTAAGGCTCTCTTCTTATACTAGTATAAGACGGTAATTTAGGGCAGTAGATGTAACGGAACCTTGTAGCAAGAACTACAATAGGTTCGTCAATAGGCTAGGTGTGTAGGAAATGCAAGTATAAAAGTTAACAACGTAATAATAACTGGTGGAGTGGTTGCCTAACAGATTAACTCTAATTATATTCTGAGAATCACTATAAGGAAGGAACTATCTAGGTAGGGACTAAGGGTCCTTAAATATACAACCGTACTCCTATAAAATTCTTCTTATATATAATATACGTCTTATACATAAGGTACGTGAGTTTCTCTCGTTCCTCTTGTTTAATATATAACACATTATATAACCTTAGTTACCATTTCTTATTACATAGTTTTACGGGTTCCATCCTAGACTATATTTATATTAACTAACTAGCTTCTTCTAACTCCTCTCCAAATAGTTATAGCATTATACTTAAAGCGTCCGTAACACCATCTCCCTCCTTTTTATCTTTGTCCTTAAAGATTTAAAATATCTCTAAATTGTTTACTAGAGGTGTAATATTCGTCTAATTAATTTAGTTAATATTATTACTTATTATACCTAAAGAAATTTCTTCTTTATACGCCTAACGTCGTGCTCGTACTGTTGCTATAATATTATCTCTTAGTAAGATTATGCCGTCTCCATATTCTCGTTGTTTGAAAGAGGGATTAATTTATATTGCGTTAGCGAGTCCTTTATCCTAGCAACCTTCCTTTTATTTAGAGTGTACTAAAGTAAATATTTGGTTATCCTATAACGTTCGCTCTACTTCTAATGCTAAATATACGCAACTTATTACTCTTAATAGTCGTCTAGTTCCCTAATTAATTTGTCTTAGGGTTTTGTATTTAATCTGCTGCTGCTTAGCTAGATAGTAAACTGTTATAAGCCCTTACTAAGTTAAAATATTCCCGTAACGCGGAATAGAAGGCCTTAGATGCTTAAATTACGGCATCTACTCGTCTGCTTTGTCTTAAGAAGGTTTATAAGGTCTATTCTAAGGAGTAAAAACTTATAGAATAAGGTTTATAGGAACTAAGTAATAAAAGAACGGATTCTCTTCCAATAGAGAAGGAAATAGATCCAAGTAGTTCGGCAACTGCTCTTCTTAGGTCCCCCTTAGGTAACTCGTTCTTTAGCAATCCTTTTTTATTAATACTGCCTAACCTAATCTCTTCTAATACTTCTATACCTTTCCTATAGCGTTTTTTAAATTCTCTAATAGCTCCTAGGTAGTCTTAGTATAGCCTATTTACTTAACCTCGTACTATATTTTGTTATTAATATCCTTATAATTAACAATCTTTAATACTTACCATTTGTCTTCTTCTTATCCTTTATACGTGTCTACTTTATAAACCGGTGGCTTAATATTCCTATATGCTAGCTCTAGCATTATAATATGCTATATAGGGTAGATCTTTATTTTGGCTAGTAGGTTTAACTTAAATGTAACTAGTGAAATCCTTTGTGTAATTTTAAAAGGTCCTAGTCTGATATAGTCTAATTTCTTGCTTAGTCATTAACTCTTGAAATTTTTGTATAGTAGCCATACTTTATCTCCCTCCTTAAGATCTGGTCCCTTAGATCTCTTAGTATTATAGTACTTTTTTATTCTCTCTTATACTTTCTTTACTAATTCCGTAAGGTCTATATAAAGATTTATTAATATCTTCATTCTCTCTTTAGCTATACTACTCGTTTTCTTCGCTTACTATAGTAATAACGATGTTCTTAGCTCGTATCCATAATTTGCCTTAAATAGTAATATACCTATTCCTTTTTAAGGTGTTATATTATATGTAAACTATATAACTAGTAATAGTAATACCCAATTATTCTATGCATAATTAATATAATGTCTTAAATACTATTCTAGCGTCTAATTTAATCTTTCTATTTAACCGTCTGTCTGCGGATAATATGTGGTGGAAGTTGCTGCTTAAACTCCTTGCTCTATTAAGAATACTTCCTAGAATACTGCTACGAATCTTAGATCTCTATCCGATATGATTTTGCTTAGTGCTCTATATTTTATAAACACTTCTTTAATATAGATTTTAGCGACATCTTCTGCTGAGATTTCTTCTATATATGCTATAAAGTATCCCCACTTTGTAAGCTTGTCTACTATTACTAAGATTACATCATAATCTTATCCGGTAATAGGGTCTTTTAATTTTAATAACTTAACAATAAAGTCCCATAATATGACCTCCTATAGTCTCTTTAGTATTTTAATAGGTTGTAGCCCTCTATATGGCTTATGCCTTATTAGTTTATTTCTTTAATAATCTAGACATTCCTTTATAACCCTTCTAGCTATTCTCTAGATTCTATTAATAACGTACTCCTTTTAGAGTCTCGACACTAAGCCCGTAGCTCTATTATGTCCTTAGGTTAGTCCCTTATAGAAGTCCTTTATAAACTGCTCTGCTATGCTTTTTAGGATATACTTTATTTCTTAATTCTTGTATATATCCGTTTATAGATCTTCTAGCTATACTTCTAGAATTCTTTATACCTAAAAGCTTTCTAGTATCTCGTAGACTTTCTTTAGTTCATTATCTTCTTAAGTTGCTACGATTTTTAGATAATTATACCTAATTAATCCGTTTATATCTTTTTGTAATAAAGCCCCTAATGGCTTTTCCTTATTTTATAGTTTAGCTTTACGGCTTAGAGCATCTGCCCGCGTATTGTCTATACCTTTAGTATACTAAATCTTAAAATGGTATTCCGTAAGCATCTCTACCTATCTAACCTATCTTTAGTTAAGTTCCTTCGTTATTAGGAATCCTATTAGGTTCTTATAATCTATCTTAACCACAAATAGTTTCTCTATACCTTATAAGAATGCTCTTTATTCCTTTAATGCTGCAACTATACCTAATAACTCTTTGTTGTAGATATTATAGTTTAACTCCGGTAGTGTTATCTTCTAACTATAGTATGCCACTAGGTGCCATCTATCTTAATACCTTTATATAAAGCACGCCTCTAGTATATAGTCTAATGTATCTATTTCTACAACCGTCTCTAGTCTTGGTTAATAGATCTTAAGAACTAGCTCCTAGGTAAATAACTCTTTAACTTTTTTAAAGAGTTCTCTTTACTCCTTCCCCTATATCTATAGTTGTTCTTTCTTTATTAACCGTGTAAATAGCTTAATATTCTTTAACTATTGCGCTATAAACCTTTTATAGTAATTGCAAAACCCTAGGAACGATCTTAACTGTATAACGTTCTCTAGTTCCTACCAATTTACTATAGCCTTAATCTTCTTTAGATCTATACTAAGTTAGCCTAGTTTAATAATAAATTTAACGAAATTGGTCTTCCTAGTAAAGAACTTATATTTCTTAATTGCTACTAGCATCTGTTCTTCTTATAGTCTCTTTAAGACCTATTTAATATGTTCCCTATATTCTTCCTTAGTTATTAAGTAGATAATAATATTATCAAGATATACTATAATAAATTTATCTAAGTGTTCTCCTAACACATTGTTAATACGCTTTTAGAACATTACTAGTGCGTTTATAAGCCTAAATTACATAACTAATAGTTTATATAGTCCTTCCTTTAACCTAAAGGCTGCCTTCTATTTATTACCTTCCTTAATCCTAATTTAATAGTACGCCCATCTTAGATCTATCTTTATAAAGATTTGCGCATTACCTATCCTGTCTTAAATTTCGCTAATTAAGGGTAAAGGATACCTATCCTTCCTAGTAATGCTGTTTAACTATTTATAGTTAATATATAGCCTTAGTTTGCCATTCTTCTTTAGTATAAATAGTACTGGATAACCCGCTAATGACTGCGATAGTCTAATATATCCCTTTTATAGATTTTTTTAGATAAACTCTTTTAATGCTTTACCCTCTTCTTTAGTAAGCTTGTAGATTAGAAAGAACTTTAGACTTATTCCTAGTTCTAACTCTATCTTATAGTCCTATACTATATATTCTAACAGCTTCTTACTTTCTAGTAACTATAGTTTCTTACCGTACTTATGGTATCTCTTTAGTATATAACTTAGTCCTTTTTCTGTTTCTTTATAGGTTGCTCCTACTTAGTACCATATTAACTTAGCTTATTATCGCATTTTACGGCGTTAAGTATCTCTAATATCGACTTAACCTATAATCCAATTAATCCTTAGATTGTATTCTTATAACTAAGGCATGCCTAATACTACCTTATCCCGTCCCAATGGTAGGATATTAAAAGATATCTTAATTTATCTTCCTTTAATAGTTATCTAAATAGGTCCTATTTTAAGATTGATGATCCCTCCTCCATAGGTTATTAGATCTCCTAAAATTATAACTAATAGGTAAGGTTGCTCCTTTTGTCTATAAGGTAGCCCCATTCTCTTAACTACTACTAGTAAAATATGGTTTCGCGTTACTCCACTATCTATTAATGCTTTAAACTGCTAATCTTACCAATTAATCCGTAAATTTAGGTGTTATTCTTAAATTCCTTTAAGGGTCTAAGGCTCTACCACTAGCTCCCTCTGGTCCTATGGGCCTCTACTTTTCCCAACTATTAGCTACTTAATTTTAGTGCACTTAGCTCGCTCTTTAGCTAATGCCTAGTTCGCTTTTTATCTTTAATATGCTATAAATACGTATTTTCTAGGCATTTCCACTACTGTTATCCGTCTAAGCATTCTTCTATAAGGAATCTTTCTAGTTAAAGTGCTAAACTTCCTTCCTTTTAGATTTCTATTGGATGCCATCTATATATATATTTAGCATTCCTATACTATTACTTATCCATTATCTAGTATATCCTTATAGGGTATTTCCAATTCTTTTCTTTTAGATTCTTATGTATTTTATATATATTATTTACGTACGTAATCTATAATAACATATAGTATACTAGGTGCTTTAGGTTAACTCTTAGCTCGTCTTTATCCTTAAGTTTAAACCTTTATTATACTAATCTAAACGTTATAACTTTATTTATAGGTACTAAGATATGCCTCTTACTTCTCTAGTCCTCTAAACGTTCCTTTAGATCCTTTAACGTTATAATTAAGGCTTCTTTAATATATGTTATGGCCTTCTCTATAATCGGGTGGTCCTAAATAACCTTTTCATCCAACTATATATAGAAATCTTCCTACTTATTATTGCGTCGTTGCCTATACCACTTTTAGTATAGCTACTAGAGTGTATATAGTCTGTCTATAAGGAAATATCTCTTTATTACTACATTATAACAGCCTTTAGTATGTCGTTCTTCGAACCTAGTAGGGATCCCTAGATCCTCTTCTTATTCCAGTTTAGTAAGCCACTTAGCTCTTAGTATGCCTACTTTCGGCCTATTAGTAATTCTTCGTACTAGTGCTCTATCCTTTATACATCCTAATATGCTAGATCTCTTATCTAGTTTCTATTCTTACTATACAATAATTCTTTACCTAAACTCTTCTATAGTTTCTTTTAGTTTACGCCTTGCGCTTTAATCCTTAAAGTTATCTTACTTCTTAATCCTAGTATTAATTTTTCGATCTTTAGTCCAAATACTTTATTTAACTAGTAAATCCTCTAAGTTTATATATCTGTCTCTTAGTCTAATTACTATTTATACCGCAGATTCTCTAATCTATAAAGAAGCTCCTTGCCTTTAGTCTATAGGTGTCCTAATTTATACTCCAAATTTTTAACCCCTTAGGTTCTTTAATCCTGAGCTTGCTTCTAACTTAAGCTTAGCTCCAGCCTTAGTTTAACTAGGCTTACTTAGTATTCTTATCTTATCTTAAGAGTCTTAAATCTCACTTATCTTATCTTAAGAATCTTATACTGTTAGGAATTCTTGTCCCGAGCTCATTTATATATCTTTAAACTAAGCCGCTACTCTACTCTATTAGTTATCGTCCATTATAGGTCCTTAAGCTTGCCTCATCTCGTTTTAAGAATCTTAGTTATCTTTTATCTTATCTTAAGAATCTTAAGCCTTTAGCCTTTTACCTTTATTAAGTGCCAAAGTAGTTTACTGTCTTACTTCTCTTACGTCTTATAAAGCAATAGACATCGTGTCTAGTAGGGTTTTAATCCCTACTAATGTTCCTTATTCTGTAATAGAATTATCCTCTACCTCTAATATAACATCTCTAAGGTCTACTTACTCCTAGTAAGCGGCCCTTATTACCTTATTGTTACGGAATATTTCACCTAGGTTAAATTCATCGTCCTTAATATCCAATCTGCGAACTAGTTCGTTAGTTCCTCTACATCCTATAGGTGCTAGCTCTTATAGCCAATAGCTTACGCCATACTTAGCGTCCTTATAAATTTAGTATGCGTTGTTATAACAAAACGCAAAACTTCTGATTAAACACTCTTTTGTTCCTTACAGTATATTATCGTCCCTTTATACGTATATATCGTCTACTAGTCTTATGCCTTTTACTATATAGTGACTTTGCCTACTTCTACAGTCTCTAACGTAATAACCCTATTTTCCGCAATTTATGTAAGCTCCTTTTTTAAACCATTTCTCTTATTATAGAGTCCGCCTAAATATCTTCTGCTATTAAGATCCCTAATTTGGCCTCTACTCCTTAGACTTTTAATTACTTAATCCTTATCCTCTAGGTTTTTATAGTTTGCTCTATCTCTTATAGGCTTCTTTAGTACCACTTAGGTCCATTAGCTCTACGCCGTACTATAGTTTTTAACTTAGCTTTTATTGTTGCGTACTTTACGCCTTATATAACTATAGAACTCTATCTTAGCCTCTCTTAGCCTATTCCCTTTAGTAGATCCAATTATTAATCTTAATCGCCTAATCTATTAGATCCCTTAGGGTATCCGCATCTTCCATTAGGATAATCACGTCCTAAACTTTAGCCTTAAGTCCCTGTTTATACTATACTATAAGCGCCCTATTATTCTACTCTACTTATATTGCTAGTGTCTAAAACTATATCGTATACTTAATTACTAAAGTTTATTATATAAGGTTCTGGAGTTTTCTTTTTACTATAGTTGTTTCTTCCGGGTCTCTAAATATCTACATTAGTCATTCTACAAATCCTTCCTAACTTAAGAACATAAATCGCACGTCTTAGTTAGTGGTCGTCATTCTATTTACCTATATCTCCATAAGGTAAAATTTAAACCACTTAAGTGCTTTTCCTAATAAGAATAGTCCTATATAGGCTATCCGATCCATAGGTATAGGTAACTTTACTCCCTCTTATAAGACCTTAAAGTGCATCTATATAAGAAATCCTTTAAGCTTTAACCTCTTTCCTATAAATCTCTTAATTAATAGTAGCTTAATCTTTACTGCTCCTATCCCGTTAAGTCTTTCTTCTAACACTATATTATTAGCTATTAGCTAGTCAACTATTTCTTATAGCTATCCGACCGTTATAGGTTACTATAAGTCAGTATCCGCCATACTAGTATTACCTCCTGTCCTTAAAGTAGTTGCTACCGTTAATAGCGTCGTAGTGGCTGCTTTTAGTGGCATATTGTTCGATTTCTTATATTAATACTATAACTAGGTAGTAATTGTGTAACGGAACCTTATAGCAAGAACTACAATAGGTTTATTAATAGGCTAGGTGTATAGGAAATGCAAGTATAAAAGTTAACAACGTAATAATAACTGGTGGAGTGGTTACCTAATAGATTAACTCTAATTATATTCTAAGAATTACTATAAGGAAGGAACTATCTAGGTAGGGACTAAGGGTCCTTAAATACACAACTATACTCTTATAAAATCCTTCTTATACGTAATATACGTCTTATATGTAAGGTACGTAAGTTCCTCTTATTCCTCTTGTTTAATACGTAGCACATTATGTGACCTTAGTTACCATTCCTTGTCACATAGTTCCACGGGTTCCATCCTAGACCGTGCTTATATTAACCAACTAGCTTCTTCCGACTCCTCTCCAAGTAGTCATAGCATTGTACTTAAAGCGTCCGTAATAGTAGAACCGCGTCTTAGTTTAATACCTTTATTACGTTACTAGGCTATTGTTTAGGGTATATTATATATCTTTACGGCAGATTAAAAGCTTAAGATTTAGCCTTACTTATAGGCATTAAGAGCTAGAATAAGTCTACCCTCTTAAAAAAGGGGGTTTTCTTATTGTGGTATAGCCATTGAAGTAATAGTTAAGTAACGCGTTGTATCTTTTGTAATTTTGATAGGGTAGCCCAAAGGCTTATATGGCCCATTAGCTTGCCGACTACGTTACTAAATTCTAAACTTAATTCCTATACCTTATAGGAGAAGGCTAGGTTCCCCTTAAGAACTACCGATTAGACTTATATAATAAGCTAATAATTCGGCTATAAGAGAAGATCGCTATAACCTTAGATAACCTTCTAACGTATAATAGACTCGCAACTTATTACCTGTTACTGGATTTAAAACTAAAGTAAATTAACGCCTACCCTAATTGGCAGAAGCGACCCCAGAACAATTAAAACTTATTAGCTGCACCTATAGGAGCTAGAGTAAGAAGATAAGCTATAACCGCCCTTATACCAAAAGCGGTCACATCTACGCACTAGCGGGCCTCGCCCGACTAGCTACGTACTATACCCCCAACTAGTATTTGTCGCAATACCCTAATTAACCCTACCTCAGCTACTTGCTACAACTGTAATAAGAAGTGTAACCGACTACTGGTGCTCTACTGAGCCTACCCTTGACTCACTCAACGACTCGCTCACCTTGACTCGTTTACTGACTCGAGCCACCGACTCGACCACTGACTCGGTCGATGACCCGGTCAATTGACCCTTTCTTATCTCATTATCTATACCTTCCTCATGTATATATATAGACCCTTTAGACCTCTATTTACAATTAAGTCGCTCACTCAATTCTCCCACACTGCAAAGCTTATAAAAAGGGTTACTTTACCTTATCTTACCTAGAGCTAAAGGATATAGGCAATATTAAGGAAATAGAGGAAGGAGAAACGTCCAACGAGTTAGGAAAAAAAGAGCCCTAGGGAAAAACTCCCCCCTAGGGTACCCTATCGATCTTAAAAAGATTAATCTTAGTTAGTTAATAGGTGGAAAGCATTTTACTATTCTATATATAGTATCTTAAAATGGATATAGAGTAAATATAACTGCCCTTATTAACATTAGAGCAAATAGCTTCGCCTTTATAAATACTACCTATGCAAATAATATTGCTAAATTTCTAAATATAAAAGCCATCCGACTAAAGAAGCCTATTTAGGTAAAAGGCTATAACGGCCAAGCCGGTTAGCCGGTTACCCACATTTTAAAGTTATATATTACTTTTAACGGATAATGCTAATATAGCATCTCTTTTTATATCCTAGACCTAGGGTCCTACGATATAATCCTTAGACGAAAATAGATGTCCTATTTTAATATTTAGCTAAATATATAATAAAGACAGTTTATCTAGCCAGAGGATAGACCAAAGTTACCCTCTTTTATTAGGGAAATCCGAACCAACTGCAAGACACTAGCCGTAAGGGCTAACCCTACCTACTAGTAGGATGTCCAGGCCCGTAACCTAGCCTTTACTTAAGAAGACGCCCACCGCGAAGCTAGAAAGAACTCCATACCGATAAAGATACTCTTCTAAAGCGCTACGTTTAAAGAAGACTCTACGTACAGAAGTAAGATAAATAGTAATATAAACAATATCTAAATCGCGCAGATCTAACCGGTATAGAAAAGAACGCATTAATAGGATATAAGGGATAACCTCTAAAAGATGTAACAGGAGCTAAAAGAAGTAATAATAACGCTAATACCCTGGAAGTATACAAAGTTACGTACGCCCCTATTATTATACAACCCCCCCACTATAGACATCGCCGCAATTAGCGAGGTAATATTCCACTTTAATATATACCAGAAGAATAATAAGGTCTTTACAACAAGCCTATACAAGATTAACTAAATTATTGATAATAGGGAGGAAGAGCTAGCTAAAGAGACTGATAAGGAACTAGTTAAACGCCTTCTTCCTACTATTTATACAAATTACAAGGATGCATTCTTAAAGGCGGCTTTAGATAAGTTACCCCTTTACCAGACGTACGATTATAAGATTTAATTAGAAGCCAATAACTTACTAAGTTATAGCCCCCTTTACCAACAATTAATAGATAAGCTAAAAGCAACAAAGTAGTACTTAATTAATAACCTAGATAAAGGGTTTATTAAGCCAAGTTAAGCCCCTTTTACTTCTCCTATCCTGTTTATAAAAAAGCCTAATAGAGGCCTTCGCTTTTGCATCGACTATTAAAAACTAAACGCTATTACTTAAAAGGATCGGTATCCTATTTCTTTAATTAATAAGACCCTTACACGTCTAAGCTAGGCAAAGATCTTTACCAAACTTAATATCCGCTAGGCTTTCTACTAAATTAGGATAAACCCCGCATCCGAAGATTTAATAACGTTCCGTACCTATTATAGTTCCTATAAATACAAAGTTCTTTCTTTTAGACTAATAAACGGACTGGCTACGTACTAAAGGTATATAAATAACGTTTTTTTAATTACCTTAATGAGTTCTACACGGCATACCTAAACGATATTCTTATATACTTAGACAACGAACTTAAGTATTAAGTTTATATTAAGAAGGTCCTAAAGAGACTACGAAACGCAGGCTTATAAGTTAATATTAAGAAATGCGAGTTTAGGATAAAACATATAAAACACCTTAGGTTTATTATAACTACGGAAGGAATTAAGGTTAACCCTAAAAAGGTAAAGGCAATCCGTAACTAGAAGCCCCCCTATACAGTAAAAGAAATCCAATTCTTCCTTAGTTTTTATAACTTCTACCGCCGGTTTATCCATGACTATAGAATTATAGCAAAACCTCTTATATAACTAATTAGGAAGGACACGCTTTTTGTTTTTAATAATAGCTATATAGAGGCCTTTAAAGAGATAAAGGATCGGCTTATCTCTTCCCTAATTCTTTATTACTATAACCTAGACCTTAAATTAATGTTAGAAACGGACGCCTCTAATAGGGTCGTAGCGGGAATTTTATTACAGTTATATCTAGACGGCAAATAGTACCCTATTACTTTCTTCTTAAAAATAATAAACCCAGCTAAGTGTAACTATAAAGTATATAATAAAGAAATACTAGCTATTATTTAATTACTCTCCTAATGGCGCGCAGAGCTTAAAGGTATAAACTCCTAGATTAGGATATATACAGATTACAAAGCCCTAGAGTACTTTATAACTATAAAGCAGCTTACTAGATAATAAGCCTAGTAGGCTAAAATACTCTTCTAGTTCTTCTTTACGATTATATATTATTCTAGTAAGCAAAACTCTAAGGCTAATGCCCTAACCTAAAGAGAATAAGATGTAGGACCCTATGATAAGCTAAAGACCTAATATTAGACGCGTGCCCTCCTCTATCTAGAACAGCTTGACCCACGGATTCTTAAGGAGCTAGACTCCTAGTAAAATAAGCTAGCACTAATAGAGGAGTCCTTAGATAAGTTAATAGGGCTAATTAACCGCCTCCTAATAGCAAACCGCACGGCTAATGCCCTAAAGGCCCTCTGTAAATAAGCCGTAAAGGGAGACCCCAATTTTAAAATAGAGGAAGGATTACTCCTATACCAGGAGCAGCTTATAGTCCCTAACGTTAATAATCTACGGACTAAACTAATCCGTAAAGCTTATTGCTAAGTCTTTATGGTATACCCTAGTAAGAACAAGACCCGTAAAATTATTAACTACCGCTACTACTAGCCGAGAATAGTTGTAGATATTAATTAATATATATAGAACTGCGAAGACTGCTAGAGAGCTATAATCCCACGGGATAAAACCCTAGGACTACTTAAGCCACTCCTAATACCAAAGCGCCCTTAGTAGTATATCTCTATAGACTTCTATAAACTACCTAGGGACCGTAATAGATATAATATGGTTATAGTTATAGTCGACCGCTTTAGTAAACGCCCGTTCTTAATTCCCTATTATAAGAACATTAATACTAAAGAGGCAGCTTAGCTATATATCCATTACGTCTACCAAATCTACGGACTACTAGATACTATTATATCTAATTATAGGCCACAGTTTATATCGGCCTTTTGGAATAAGTTTACCCGGATTCTAGGCATTAAGCTAAAGCTTTCTACGGCTTATTACCCCCAGACAGACGGCCAGACGGAGATTATAAATCAGTACCTAGACCAGAGGCTTAGGCCCTTTATTAACTATTTCTAGAACAACTAGTCTAAACTACTACCCTTAATAGACTACGCGTAAGTAACCCTACCCTATAACTCCACAGGGTTTGCCCCAATTTAGCTAGAAATAAAATACTTACCCCGTATAAGCTTTAACTAAAAAAGGCTAGAAGAACCATAGACTATACAAGAGAAGCTATTCTATACTAAGGCCTAATAGTACGCCAAATAATTGGAGGAATCCTAGATGGTAGCCCGTAAGAACCTAGAAAAAGCTTAAAGGTTAATAAAATAGTAGGCAAACAAACACCATTAAGAGCTCGACTTTATCCCTAGCGATATAGTCTAGGTTATAACAAGGAATTGGAAAACTAAATAACCTAGCTATAAGCTAGACTACTAGATAGCAGGACCGTATAAGGTTCTTAAGAAGATAGGCAACTTGTACAAGATAAAGCTCCCAGATTTAATTAGGATTTACCCTATCTTTTCGCTAGATAAGTTACGGAAAGCTATAAACGACCCATTACCTAGATAAAAGAACGAGCCCCCCCTACTAGTTTAAGTAAATAGTGATAATAAATAGGAGGTTAATAAAATACTAGCCTGCAAGTTAGTATGGGGAACGCTAAAATACCGTATTAAATAAAAGGGCTACGATCCTAACCTAACCTAATACCCTACGTGGAACTTTATAGGCTACCCCTAGAAGCTTAAAGAGTTTTATAACTAATACCCTAATGCGCCTAGACCCCTAAAGTACCTAGACAAATAGATGGAATGCTAGTATAATAAAGACGATAAGTTACCGGAAGAATATAGGAACAAAAACGCCCTAAAGCCCTAATACAGCTGTCTGCCAAATTCTGCCATATTCGGCCGTTTTCTACAAGTACCGTAAAATTTTAGATATTAAGGAACTTTAACCGGCGGTTAAAGTTATCTAATTGGTCAGATCCGTGCTAAGACTTTTAGTAGCTACTTTTTCTAGCCTAGTGCTTCTACTTAGCCCACAATCGCCTTTTGTACTTAGTCTGGACATACTTATATCCTTTTTTATCTCCTTATCTTATATTTTATAATCCTACGTTTATAAGCCTAGTGCTACTCTATTTCTAACTAAGCCTAAGGGCAGGCTTTCTTTCAAAGAGGGGGGTAATATAACGGCGCTATCGCACGTTACCTACCAAATTCTGCCATATTCTGCCGACCTGCAATTAGCCCGCCTAAAGCTAGCGCCTTAGCGGCTTACCCTATATATTTGTTTACATCGGTCCTAGCGACCCCTTTTTCTTCTCTTTAGCTTAGTATCTTTGTAAGATAGCATTCTATAAGCTTTGGTTTAGAAGTATTTGTACGAGCCGTCACATATAGAGCACTAAAAGATAAAAACCGAAAGTACCTAGTAAGGATATATTAGTTATTAGACGAGGCGAAATATAGAAATACTAAGTATATATATAGTTGGCACCTAGTAGAAGTATAAAGCCTAGGAGACTTAATACTTTAACTAGGGAGATTCCTTATAGAAGAATGCTTAGACGGACGATAGTAGTGGGAATACCTGGAAAATACGTGTCTATAGTATATTAAGGACAAAAAGCGAACTAAGTATTGGCTAAAGATAGACTAAGTATAGATAGGATTAAGCAGCTAGTAGTTAGGAAAAGTAAAGGCCTATAGGACTAGAGAGAACTAGTGGTAGAGCCTTAGACCCTTAAAGGAATTTAAGGACGACACCTAAATTTACGAGTTAAGTGGTAAGATTAATAGTTTAAGGTATTAATAGATAGTGGAGTAATAAGGAACTATATCTCGCTAGTAGCAGTTAAAAAATGGGATCACTATATAGGAAAAAAGAGCACCCTTACCTATTAGTAATAATTTTAGGAGATCTGATAGCCTACAGAGGAGGTATTATTAATCTTAAAATAGGACCTATTTAGCTAACCATTAAAGGGAGATAAATTAAGATGTCTTTTAATATATTACTATTAGGGAATAATAAGGCAGTACTAGGAATGCCTTAGTTATAGGAATACAATTTAAAGATCAATTAGGTTATAGGTTAAGTCGATATTAGGAATACTTAACGCCGCAAGATACAATAATAAGCTAAGTTAGTATGGTACTAAGTAGGAGCGACCTATAAAGAAACGGAAAAAGGACTAAGTTACGTACTAAAGAGATACTATAAGTATAGTAAGAAACTATAGTTACTAGAAAGCGAAAAGCTATTAGAATATATAGTATAGGACTATAAGATAGAATTAGAACTAGGAATAAGTTTAAGGTTCTTTCTAATCTATAAGCTTACTAAAGAAGAAGGTAAAGCATTAAAAGAGTTTATCTAGGAAAACCTACGAAAAGAATACATTATCAGCAGGTTATCCAGTACTATTTATACCAAAGAAAAATGGTAAACTAAGGCTGTATATTGACTATAAATAGTTAAATAGTATTACTAGGAAGAATAGGTATTCTTTACCCTTAATTAGCGAAATCTAAAATAAAATAGGTAAGGCGCAAATCTTTATAAAGATAGATCTGAGATAGGCGTACTATTAGATTAGAATTAAGGAAGGCGATAAATAGAAGGCAGCCTTTAGGTTAAAGGAAGAACTATATAAACTATTAGTTATGCAATTTAGGCTTATAAACGCACTAGCAACGTTCCAAAAGCGTATTAATAATATATTAGAAGAATACTTGGATGAATTTGTTATGGTATATCTTAATATTATTATTATTTACTTAATAACTAAGGAAGAATACGGAGAATATGTTAAATGGGTCTTAAAGAGACTACAAAAAAAACAGATGCTAGTAGTAATTAAGAAATACGAGTTCTTTATTAAGAAGACCAATTTTATTAGATTTATTATTAAACTAGACTAACTTAATATAGATCTAAAAAAGATTAAGACTATAGTGAATTAGTAAGAACTAGAGAATGTTATATAGTTAAGATTGTTTTTAGGGTTTTGCAATTACTGCAGACGGTTTATAGCGTAATAGTTAAAGAATATTAAACCATTTACGCGACTAATAAAGAAAGAAGAACTATGGGTATAGGGAAAGGAATAGTAAGAATTATTTAAAAAAGTTAAAGAGTTATTTACCTCGGAGCTAGTTTTTAAGATCTATTAACTAAGACTAAAGACAGTTATAGAAATAGATATATTAGACTTTATACTAGGGGTATACTTTATATAGAAATATTAAGATAGATGGTACCTAGTAGCATATTATAGTTAAAAGATAACACTACTAAAGTTAAACTATAACATCTATAATAAGGAGTTATTAGGTATAGTTATAGTATTAAAAAAAATAAAGAGCATTCTTATAAGGTATAGAGAAACTATTTATAGTTAAGATAGATTATAAGAACCTAATAGGATTCCTAATAACAAAGGAACTTAACTAAAGATAGGTTAAATGGGCGGAAATACTTATAGAATACTATTTTAAGATTTAGTATACTAAGGGTATAGACAATATATAAGCAGACGCTCTAAGTTAAAAGGCTAAACTATAAAATAATAAAAAGCTATTAGGGGCTTTACTATAAAGAGATATAGATGGGTTAATTAGATATAATTATCTAAAAATTATAGTAACCTAAGAAGAACTAGATAGAGTTTACAAGTTACCAAAAAGCTTTTGGGTATAAAGAATTCTAAAAATACAGCTAGAAGATCTATAGACGGATATATACAAAAATTAAGAAGTAAAGTATATCCTAAGAAGTATAGTAGAATAATTTACAGAAGATTTCTATAAGGGAATAACTTAAGGATATAATAGAGCTATAGGCTTAGTGTTAAAACTCTAANANGAGTANATTATTAANNGAATNTA